>NW_016107423.1:5259857-5290678 GCF_001604975.1 Cebus imitator | reverse complement strand
AAAAAAAAAAAAAAAAAAAAAAAAAAAAAAAAAAAAAAAAAAACATAAGCAATAAGAAAAAGCTGCTTCTCTTAGAACGCAAGGGGACCTTAGATAATTTAAGACCCAGACCCCTAAAAGAAATAACACAAAAGAAGAAAGAGACTTTCACTGTCTTTCCCCTCTCCACCCTAAATCATCATACCCTGAGGGAACTAGGCTGTAGAAAAAATTTAACTCTGGAGCACATTCTTCCAAGAGTGAGATAAATTAACAGCAGGCCAGTAGGGTTTGGGCAGCAGCCCCAGAAGCTACCAAGCAGTGCCAAGGATAGAACAAAGCACCCAGAGGCGTGGCACAAAGCCATGAAATGTTGCTGAGCTCCTGGGAAGCACTCCCTGGGGGCAATAGGAACACTTAGGAGAACTGTTGCTTTCCCTCAGCTGAAGGGGGCTAGAGTCAGAGTGATCCATGGCATAGGTGTTCAACAAAAGAATCTGTGAAATGTTTCCAGGAAGAAAATCCATGTTTTCCTATCCCATATATAGGAAAAAATTTTTAAATGGTGTATTCGTGTCACATAATCTATGTTTGCACTAGAATCATGCAAAAATGCTTCATTTAGTTTTTGTCAAAGACCCTGTTTATCTGAATAATAAGTCAGACTTAAGACTTTACTTTTCAGATAACAAATAGCACGCCATACGAGATTTTCTTCATTAAAATCAAAATAAGGTGATGAAGTGTTGGACTAAATAATTCAAGTAGAAAACTTTTAATGTTTTATTTAGTTACTCATTTCAATTTGAGCTGTACAATCTAAGTTTTCTACTACCCAAGTACTTTGGTCATGGTTGTTTTCAACAAAGCACTAACATCTTTGAATTTTCACTTCTCTAACGTTTCAGAAATAGTTCAAACTACTTAAAAGTGAGAGGGGTATTCCTAGGTATTTTATTCTCTTTGTAGCAATTGTGAATGAGAATTCACTCATGATTTGGCTCTCTGTTTGTCTATTATTGGTGTATAGGAATGCTTGTAATTTTTGCACATTGATTTTGTATCCTGAGAGTTTGCTGAAGTTGCTTATCAGCTTAAGGAGACTTTGGGCTGCGATGGTGAGGTTTTCTAAATATACAATTATGTCATATGCAAACAAAGACAATTTGACTTCCTCTCTTCCTATTTGAATGCCCTTTATTTCTTTCTCTTGCCTGATTGCCCTGGCCAGAACTTCCAAAGTAGGTGAAGGATATGAACAGATACTTCTCAAAAGACGACATTTATGTGGCCAACAAACATATGAAAAAAAGCTCATCATCACAGGTCATTACAGAAATGCAAATCAAAACCACAATGAGATACCATTTCACGCCAGTTAGAATGGTGATCATTAAAAAGTCAGGAAAGAACAGATGCTGGTGAGGATATGGAGAAATAGAAATGCTTTCACACTATTGGTGTGAGTGTGAATTACTTCAACCATTGTTAAAGACAGTGTGGCAATTCCTCAAGGATCTAGAAACAGAAATACCATTTGACCCAGCAACCTATTACTGGGTATATACCCAAAGGATTATAAATCATTGTACTATGAAGACACCTGCACATGTATGTTTATTGCAGCACTGTTCACAATAGCGAAGACTTAGAACCAACCCAAGTGCCCATCAATGATAGACTGGATAAAGAAAATGTGGAACACAAACACCACGGAATACCATGCAGCCATAAAAAAGGATGAGTTCATGTCGTTTGCAGACACATGGATGAAGCTGGAAACCATCATCTTCATTTTCCCACCCCTCATTCCCTCCCCAACCCACTCCAATCTGGTTTCCATCCCCTTTACTGCACCAAAACCACTCTCCCTAAAGTCAGTGAGCTCCATCTCCCACGGGTTTTACTTCTCTGAAGAATTTTTTACTGCTGGCCGGGTGCGGTGGCTCAAGCCTGTAATCCCAGCACTTTGGGAGGCCTAGGTGGGTGGATAGCCTGAGGTCAGGAGTTCGAGACCAGCCTGGCCAACATGGTGAAATACCGTCTCTATAAAATAAATAAATAAATAAATGCAAAAAATTAGCTGGGCGTGGTGGTGGGTGCCAGTAATCCCAGCTACTCAGGAGGCTGAGGCAGGTTTTTAATCTTCCTTGGGGATGGCCTCAGCTGAGGAGAATTATTACCTTGCCAAGATGGCACCTCCTTTTGGAGAAGCTAGCCTGCAATGACTGGTCATGATGGAGGTATAAAGGCCTTGCCCTGCAGCCCGACTCATGATAACGCTGAGGGGCCACTGAAGCCCCAAGCTCATCATGGGTTCAGCTGAAGCTTTTGTCCTCTGCCTTACAGTATCTCCTACTCTCCCTTCCTCAGGGGCAATGCCAAGGGTACTCCCTAATAAATGTCCTGCACCCTAACCCTAATTTTCCTAAGTCTGCTTCCTGAAGAGCCCAACTTAAGAAAGTTTTCCAATGGCAAGTGGAATGCTTGCATCCTAAATAGTCTGAGCCCATTGTTGGAAATGACCAAACAGAGATAGGACTGTTATTTTGAATGTTACAGAAAAGACGCATATATTAGATGTCTTCTAATGTTCTAATGTTCCTTTCAATGTAAGATTTTATCATTTGGTTTTGAATACTGGAAATTATATAATTAACATTTTATTTACAGAGTACTTTATAGGTTATACATATCATCTCATTCAAGCCTCCCCAAAACTAAATGAAGTAGGTGAAGTATTAGCCCCATTTTACAGAGGAGAAAACAGAGGCTCAGAACATTATTTGGTTAAAAGATTACATATTTATTAAATAAAGGATCTAATACTTCAACCAAACTCTTCTCACATTTCACTCTATAACCAAGATTTCTTTCACCATATCAATTATGTGAAAGAACTACAGGTTTTTATAAAAAATACTATATAACCAAAAATGATATTAAACTTTTAATTTGCTTTGCTATTGCCAGTATTTTTTAATGAATTTTTTTAAATCATTGAAAATGCAGCTGTATTTCTATTTGCCAGGTCTAAGAAATTCCATCCAAGAATTCTGATGGGATCTTTGAGATTTACAGGATTCCTTTATTATTTCATTTGATTCTACATGAGAGTCTGCCTTTCTGCTCAGTTGTATGGAAATGTTCTATGATATACACCCGGCAGTACATATTTCTTTGCCTCCAGACTGCTAGGACCAAAGCCAGAGATCCCTTAGCAAACTTTCGCATGTTAACAAGAACATTACAATAGCAGATGAAGGAAGCTTTGTACAAAATATTTCTGAAATAAAATGTTAACAGGTAGAATCTACTCAAGCAACCACCAAACCAGACAAAGGAAAGACTAGCCCTTCAGGTTGCTGGAACTTGAGATTTTGTGGTAGAAAAACTTAAACAAAGGGTAGACAAGTGCTCTGCTATCATCTTCGGAGTTGCATTAGATTATCAGAATAGGTGGAAGACTGAACTATACTCTGTAGAGAGACAAAAGCATCTTCCCCTGGCTCCCAACTATGTCCTTCGACACAATAGTATAAACCAAATTAACCTTACAAGAGCAACATGTATCCAGAAGTTTTCATGGACTCTAATCAGAACACATGAGCCTTTCCATCAAAGACTATTTCATACTTCATTTTATGGAATTCCCTTGGGGGATCTCAGAAGGGAAGAGACTTTGTAGTTATAAAATCCAAGTGTACCTTGTTACCACTTTTCGTCTTCCAGGTAACAATGAGAGTTTAGTATGCACCAAACCAAGTGAAGGGCTTTGCATATATTATTTCAATGAACCCTAGCTTCAGTTTTGAGTTTGTTATTAATATGTCCTTTATGCAAATGAAAAAAATTGAAGCTCACTTTTCCTATAATCACTTGGCTTGTAAGTGACAGAGCTAGTGTTTGGCTTTCTCTAGCATCTGAGCTCTTTAACAGCTCCACACTGTCTTTTCTGAGTCCTTCAAAAAGAAAAACATTTAGTCATCTGAACGTTCCACAAAACGTAGTACAAAATTGTAGATTGTGCTATGCAATCTGCAGATTATGTTAAAACTGAGTAAAATCCACCAAGTTCGGCAGCAAGAAATCTAGCTGAACAGAATATATGGGATCTTTACAACTCTACTGTGTATATGGCAACGTGGGCTATAGTGTAGACAGGGGATATTGCCGGGAATCCTACTCTGACCAGTGCTCTTGCCCATTCAAGATTTAAGGAGTCAAAGGAAATACCTCTAATTGACAGACTTTTGAGTTTTCTTGAAAAGCAAAAGACAATTAGTTATTTTACAGGGCCACAAGTTACAGGAATAATCAAAATGCAGTTTCTAGGATTCTAGAGGCCAAAGAAGAGGCAGAAAAACAGAACAGTTTCTGTCAGGAGCCAGTTATTGGAAATATATTTGACATAGAGAATAAAGACTATTAGAGAAGCACAGGGCATAAAATATTATATCCCATTCAAGGGATCTAAAGTTTCAAATAACGAAGTTGAAGGCTCTGTATAACAAAATATTTTTGTACGTGGTCTAAAAGAACAAAATATGATCATACTACTATGTCCTTCCAGTTCTGCAAACTACCATAGCTCTGCTGAATACTATTGTGCCAAGTAATTGCAGATGATGCAGATTCAGAGAACCGGTTCTCAGTTTCTCCACAAGTCACCGAAAACCATAACATGATTATTACAAATACAAGAAAGAACAATACTCATGCTTATAAAAGAGAAAATGTATGAATAAAAGACCAGGCCAGATTATGAAGACAGTGAAATGACTCTTTATGATAACTTAATGGTGAGTACACATTGTTATACATTTGTCCAAACCTACAGAATGTACAACAAACACCAAGAGTGAACCCTTATGTAAACTATGGACTTTTGCTGATAATGAGGTATCAACGGTTCATCAATTGTAATAAACACCCCACTCTGGTGCCAAATGTTGATGGTGAGGGTGGCTATGCATGGATGGCAGGGGGTAGAAAGAATATGGAACTCTACTCTCTGCTGAATTTTGTTGTCAACCTAAAACTTCTAAAAAAAAAAAAAAGTCTTTAAAAGAAAAAGACTAGCCCAGAGGTCACATGACTGAGGCTGGGAGACCCATAGAGGTCCACAGACAGCATCTTGGTCCACAGACAACACAGAAACAGAGAATGAGTAAACCAAACTCCACAGGTCTACCCTGCTATGTTCCAGTCATTTGTTCCATTATGCCAAAATAATCACAGAATATTTGCAATCCTCTGCTCCTCATACTCCTCATGCTGTTTGCACAGAGCTACTTTTAAAAACATATTATAAGTGTGTCTAACTTATTTCATTTACTTATTTTTTAATTAATTTATTTATTTTTGTAGAAATAGTGTCTCACTCTACTGCCCAGACTCAGTGGGTTGGTGCCATCATAGCTCACTGTAGTCTGAAACTTGAGCTCAAGCGATCCTCCCACCTCAGCCTCTCAAAGTGCTAGGATTACGGGCAAGAGCCACCACATCTCGGGGTAGGGTGTCTATTTTAAAAGGAAATATTCACAAAGTAATGAGTTAGTAAAATCCATTATTGAACAGTTTAGTTGAAAAATTAATAGTTACTGATGTTCAAGCTACAAAACTGTTCTATAATATTTCCTTTTTTGCAGTAAAATTCAGCATTGCAAGCAGTAATTTTAGCACTTATAAAAAGTATTCAAAGCTGTGTGATGGGTACATGAAGAATCATTAAAATTATTATCTACTTCTGTATCTGTTTGAAATTCTCTTTGATATAAAGGTTTTCTTTAAAAAACTCCTCAGTAAAATCTGCTTAACGTAACAGCAACTCTACATAACATAACTTGATTGCTTTGCTATCAAACTGTTATTATAGTCATAGAAAAATATTCTGTATTCTATAGCACCATCATCGGAAAACATAGCATAGTATTTAAGGATTGGAGTTCAGAAATCAGACTGCCAAGCTGCATTCCACATACTTTACTTCTTAGCTGTTATAACCTTGGAAATGTTATTTTGTTTAAGCTCCAATTTCCCCACCCAGAAAGGGAATAACATCACCATAAAGCCATTATGAGAATCAAGTGGCATAAAATGTGTGTAAAGTCACAGCGCAATGTCTGGCTCATAATAGGTGTTCAATAAATATAAGCTACTATTAATATTGCAAGGTTCTCATAGATATAATTCCTCTAAAATTAAAAGAAGCAGTGAAGCCAATAAAGAGTTCTAATCTACAGATGGGGAACAAGTGCAGAGAGTCACAATTCAGAAATTAAAAAACATTTCCCCATTCTAGGGTATTCCTAAATTATTCCTAATTATTGTGAAGGAATATATGTATACAAATATACATAATACATATATTCCTTCATATCAGAATACATTTATTAGAATATCTTCTAATAAGTTAGAATATATTTATTAAATTAGAATTTAGAATTTATGAAGAATTTACAAAAATAAAAGAAATTGCAAAATCCTAGCATAGTCTTTTAACACTAAATAATCCAAAGAAAGTTTGCCATTGACTTAATCAATCAGTTGTCAAGTCTGCTTTGGCTTTTCTTATCAGGCCTTCTGCTGGCACCTCCTCTGTGGCCTGTCTCACGCTTAGCCAGAGATATGTAAGTTATCTGGATTCTCTCACAGTTTTCCCTGCAGGGATACATGGAGAACTTTAGCAAGGCCTTCCATGGCTATCTCATTTCCTAGATCTCCCTGTTAAATTTCAGGCTTGTCTACCAGTCCATTGTTTGCCACGACCAGGACTATAACTTCACACTATCCGAACAGCTAGTCTTTTCCTTTCATTTGCCACAAAGGTTGCTATTTCTACTGACAACACCAGTGGATGTAAGGTTTTTCCACACTGTGCTCTAAATCAAATGACCCCCCTTTGGCAGGGAAGCTGCTGGTTTTCATGTTCAGCAGTGCCCTCATAAACTTCTCAATAGATCCAATATGGATCTATTGAGAAGTTTATGAGGTGGGGTACAGGGGACAGGGATGGGAGTGGGGTACAGGGGACAGGGATGGGAGAAGTCCCAGAAAACAATGCCATAGACTCCCACTGCTCCTATTAACCTACATTCAGCATTTTTTCTGTGAATAATTGCTTCTCAATTTGTTGTATGCCTTTGTTGAATTTCAAGAGCCCTGAAATGGTTGTTTTTGACAATATTGTCAAGTTTTATTATTGTATAATATTTTATCAGAAAAAAATGAAAACATACAATGTTTTAACACAAAGGTAAATAGTAAGACATGTTCTAAATCGTCGAACTGGTAGCCATTATTATTAGTGTTTGGTTTTGTAGACAACAATTATGTGTCAAATAAAATGTTCATCCAATCTCAATGCAATATTGGCCCTTGTCTATATAGTGTTTTTATGAGGTGTTACATTATCTAATGTTTAAATTATTCAAGTTCCTTAAAATGTAAGGTTTCCAAAAGTTGGTACTAAACAATAATTCATAATTTAAAAACTCCTATATCTCAAAAATGTGTCTTTTCTAACAGACCATTAGTACTATTGTTTTTAAAAAAGCAGGATTCTAGACACGTTATTAGGAGGAATGTATGATGATTGGATAAAATTAAATATCTCTGTGAACATAATTATAAGGAACCAGGTTGAGACTTGAAAAATAAATATATTTGACTGCAGAATCCAGAGTTATAAAAAATATCTGTACTCTGCTGGAGATGCTCTCTTTAGACAAAATTGTCAAAAAGGAACTTCACCGGGATTAAGTGCAAGCCTGTGTGTGCACATTCAGGGTGCACTAAACTGTAGTTCAGCCAATCCTTTTATTTTCCAATCCATTGTTCACCCTGATCACAGTCCAAGTAATCACAAGATCAACCCATAACATAATTAAAGCAACCTAAATTAATAGATCATCTATACCCAATCTCATTCATTTTGAACATGACATAATTACAACTTACAGCTTTCTCTTTGTATTAGAGTAGGTAGCTGTTAGAACTTAAGCACAATTAGCTGAAAGGAACTAGAAGATGCAATAAGTTTGATAGTATGTTATGAACTGCTTCCATGTAATTTTCTGATTTTTGAATGAATAACATAATTTAAATGAATGTGTTCACATAATGATCGGCCAACAATTTGGATGGTCTTAATAAAGTGACAACCTGCAAGAAAAGGCAAAAGAGGTTTTACAACTCCTCACTGCTTTGGAAGGAAGTCTAGAAAGCTACCAAAATTGCAATAACTTCACGGGAACCAAAAAAAAAAAAAAAAAAGCAATGATTTTTCAGTCTGAAATTGTACCCTACATTCTCAATATAGCAAAATTGGTATTTAAAAGTGTTTTCTTTTTTTTTCAAATAAACATATTGCAAGTTTCAAAATGAGCGAACAGAAAGATGCAGAGCAATGGAGAAAATATTCTTTCATGAAGAAAATCCAGCACATTACAATGACGCCCTCTGCTGTGATTTTTGATACTACACCAAATAGCGTCATTTCCAATAGTGTCTCATTGTCTTTGCAGTGCCAATACTTCCAGAAAGCTTTGAGGAAAAAATGACTTCAATCCTTCTATAAAGTTAGTCATCTCCAGGATCTTTTAAAAATTGAAGTGACTGATTTTGGGTAATGTTATTCTGAACACAGTGTTTGAGCCACATAAACCTCAGTAAATCCCTTAGTGACAGCATTATTTATTTAAGAACATATTTTCATTTATCTTGTATTCTATTTAATAGTTCCAAAAGGAGATGGTATTCATGCCAATGGTTTCCATAACAATAATTGCCCACTCAAGTCTATAGCCAAAAAAATTTTGTTTTTACTTAGAAATTTTGCGTCTCAAAAGACCATTCTACTAAAGTGTCTCCGTTTCCCAGGAAAAGATATCAAGAAGCCCAGAAGATTAACCCCAAAACTCATATGAGACTAAAACCAATGCCATTTGAATATCATTTCTTAATTGCCAAAAGCCGATGTGGGTTTATACGGAAGTGAATAAAGCCTATTTTGCAGGATACCTTCTAAGTAAGTGTTAGGAGCAGACAGGAGTATTTCAGGTGGGAAGGAGAAGTCAGATTGCAATGTGGAAACAGTTCTATGTAAGCATTTCTGGTCAATTGCATCAAGATAGCTTAGGGGATAGAAAAGAGACTTGAACCTCTAACACCAAGTAAATTGTAATGATTTATTTTCCTAAGTTAAATCTTTCATGCCTGTTTCATTTTTTTGTCCTTTCTCTTAAAGAGGGCCACACACAAAAAAAATGTATGAAGTTCAGGACCGACAAAATCTGAATTCCTGTTAGTACAATACTACCCAGTACAATCCTGCCCAGAATATGTTATTTTACTTTTCCTGGGGTCATCTTATATTAATAGAAATTATTTTAGTGGCAATTTTGAAACCAAGGCTAAATCATAGCTTTAAAATGCATTGGCAAAATACTTTATATAATTAAGGGAAAGAAAGAGAACTAATACCTGCCCAACAGTGAAGCCATCCAGCATTCAGTAGCCTCTGGCTGTTGATATCTACGTAGGGTTTAAAAATACTGGCTTTGGAGTCAGGCAATCCTGGATTTCCATTCTGAATCCATCATTCCACATCTGTGCCACCTTTGGTGAGTCACTCAAGCCCTACAAATAGGAGGCATTCAATAACTATTTGTTGAACAAATGAATAAATAATGCATCAACCCCACACACTGTCCAGAAAACTTTATCAAACATAGTAGTTCAATTTCCCTATATTTTAAAAACTATTTGTTGCATATCTCTTAGGGAAAAATTTTTAACAAAAGGGTAGGAGGGGATGCAAGAGTTTAAGCAAAGTGTTGTTTGGGTTTAAAGAGTACCTATATTTGGTTGAAGAGATTGGGAAAGGTTTCATGGAGCAAACAACACTTAAGGAAAAGCCATGAAAGATTATTAGAATTAGATCTGGGCGATGGGGAAGATAAGCAGGCTGGAAGCATTTCAGGCTGAGGAAACAACACCATAAGCCAAGATCCAAAGATGAAAAAACGCAGGGAGTATGTGTTCAGGAAACAGTCAGCAGCCCCACTGGCTTGTGGTAAGAGAATTCATGGGAGACTGGACTGGAAGCTGTTCAGGGTCATATCACCACTTCAGTTACTGATTCTCCCCATTTTGGAGATGCTCACAACTTCCCTGTAAGTGAAGGTTCACCCAGCCACCATTGTAAGTTACACTTGACTTTCTTTACAGACAGTGCCTTTATTTAACTAGTACAAAGAAGTATAGGACTTAGCAAACAATTAAAAAACTATAATTAAACTCTTCTAGTTTCAGTGTTGAAAGGGGATTTTTTTTTTTTTAAATTTCAAGTTTTTGTCAAAGTATGGGTTATCTGTAACTTTTTTGATTACTGACTTCTCTCACATAGAGATCATTTGAATTTCAAGGTTTATGTTGAAGCCACTGATTGGAAGTCTGAAAGGGAAGGAAGCATAATGGGCACTGGGTTAACAACATAAATTTTGCTCTTGGTCATCAGAAGGGAAAATGTTCTCCAGGCAAATTTCAACAAAGTTGGATAAGTAAATGAAAGAAATGCCATTCTAGTTGATACAATATAAAAAGCAACTGCCTTGGGTCAAACTTCAGTTTCAAGTTGTCCTCTGACATTTGTCTGTAGTGTGGTCTTGGGCAATTCATCTAACCTCTCTATGCCTTGATTTCCACGTGTATAAAATGAGAAGTACAATCATAATAATAAAACTTGTCAGCAGTATATTGTATTACTATCCACCTGTGGGAGGAGTATGTATTTTCACTCCACTGTCTTTGGACCCGGCCACGTTTTGTCCCGTGGAATGTGACATTTGTCACTCCTTTTATTATGAGAACAGCATTCTCCTAAGACGGTTCCTCTTTCAGCCTACATTCTAGAACAAAGAGGACACGGGAAGCAGAGATGCAGCTCATCCACAGCGTACATAAAACCTAAATTATAAATAAACTTTGTCATTGTAAGCCACTAAGCTTTGTGGGTTGTTCCTGCTGCAAAGCCAAGTAATATACTGTGCTACCCATCTCACATATTTGTCTTAAGTGGAGTTTTAAAATGTTTTAAAGCAGTTCATAATGTTCTATGCTCATCTATGTCTCAAACCAGCTCCTTCTCTCACCATAGATTGTTACAGAAAAGTTAGGAACAGCACTATGTGAGACAGTAAGTGGGAATACCTACTTTCAAAGCTGCACCTCCCTCTCCTGCCCTTCTGCCATTGGCCCCCAAATTCGTTGCTACTGCCCCATTAGGATTAACAGATTTTTTTAGATTAAAAAGTCTAAAAAAGATAGACTTTTTCTGCTAGTGCTGGTTCCACTTCTTCTGAGAAAATGCTCAGAACGGCCCGCATCTGTTTCTTCTTCATATTTTGGTTAAATTTTACTTGAATCCTTCATTTAGTCAGTTTTGCCAGAACTTCTCTGTGGAATCCTATTTGAACTCAAAGCATTCTATGAAAAAACTTCAAAAGGATCGCTTTAAAAAAAAAAAAAAAAAAAGACATTTCAATTTAACGAGCAGTAAGTGACTCAACTAAACTCAATAAAGAAGCAACCACTGAGATCGCAGAGAAAAAGCCCAAGGTGGTACCCCGACTCGCATTAAACCAGAGAGAGACGATGGCTCGGGAAGTAGGCGGGACAATGATTGGGGCTGAAAACAAGAAATCTTTGTTATAAAAGCCTCCCACTTCTGCACGGTTAAGTTTAAGGAAGCTGAGCTTCGACTTACATAAGCCTAGGCAGTTTTGAATTCCAGCTCGCCCATACTCTCCTGCAACCTTAGGCCCCTTACCTGAGACTCTGCCTTTCTTACCCAACAACTCAGGGAAAATAACAGCTACCTTACAAGACGACCACGTCCGTGTGAAACGGAATAAGATGAGTGGAACACCTAACAGAGGACTCAGACAATAATAGCTTCTCCAAAAATTCTCGACTTGTGGTTGGTTCAGGCGGAGGAACAAGATGGCGGCGCCCGCGGCGTGACCGGGCCCTCGGGCCTGCAGCCGTTGGCAGCGGTGGCGGCGGTTCCGCAGCCCCAGCTCGCCGCGCCCCGTTTCTCGGCCTGCGACGTCGCTGCGACAGCCGCCCAGAAAGCCTGGTGGCCAAACCTGGCAATCGCGAGAAGCCCTCACGAACTGCCACCTGGTGGAAATCCGGCTGCGCTGTGGGGATCAGGCTGACACCAAGCTGACTCCAGGCCGTTTCCTGACGCCCTCACAGTCAGCCTTGCGCGCCTGAGACCCCGGGAGGCCAGCCTCCATCTTTGCCCCTCAGGAAGATGAACAACAGCGGCTCCAAGGTCGAACTCATTGTGGGAGGGAAATACAAACTGGTGAGGAAGATCGGGTCTGGCTCCTTCGGAGACGTTTATCTGGGAATCACCACCACCAACGGCGAGGAAGTGGCAGTGAAGCTGGAATCTCAGAAGGCCAAGCACCCCCAGTTGCTGTATGAGAGCAAACTCTACACGATTCTTCAAGGTGGGATTGGCATCCCCCACATGCACTGGTATGGTCAGGAAAAAGACAGCAATGTGCTAGTCATGGATCTTCTGGGACCCAGCCTCGAAGACCTCTTTAATTTCTGTTCCAGAAGGTTCACCATGAAAACTGTACTTATGTTAGCCGACCAGATGATCAGTAGAATTGAATACGTGCATACGAAGAATTTTCTACACCGAGACATTAAACCAGATAACTTTCTGATGGGTACTGGGCGTCACTGTAATAAGTTGTTCCTTATTGATTTTGGTTTGGCCAAAAAGTACAGAGACAGCAGGACCAGGCAACACATACCGTACAGAGAAGATAAACACCTCATTGGCACTGTCCGATATGCCAGCATCAACACACATCTTGGCATTGAGCAGAGCCGGCGAGATGACATGGAATCCTTAGGCTACGTTTTCATGTATTTTAATAGAACCAACCTGCCGTGGCAAGGACTAAAGGCTATGACAAAGAAACAAAAATATGAAAAGATTAGTGAGAAGAAGATGTCCACCCCTGTTGAAGTTTTATGTAAGGGATTTCCTGCGGAATTTGCCATGTACTTGAATTACTGTCGTGGGCTGCGCTTTGAGGAAGTCCCAGATTACATGTATCTGAAGCAGCTCTTCCGCATTCTTTTCAGGACCCTGAACCACCAGTATGACTACACATTTGATTGGACGATGTTAAAGCAGAAAGCAGCACAGCAGGCAGCCTCTTCCAGTGGGCAGGGTCAGCAGGCCCAAACCCAGACAGGCAAGCAAATGGAAAAAAAGAATAATGTGAAAGATAACTAAGCATGAATGAGGAACGGAAGAAGCAGAGCAGATGATTCAAGCAGCGTTTGATTCTTCCCACTCTAGAAATTGTAGTTCATATGTACACTAGCTAGTGGCTGTGGACAACCATTTACTTGGTGTAAAAAACTTTATTTCTATATAAACTGACTCTTGGGAGTGTTGGTGATGCTGTATCCCAAGGTGTAGCTGCTGTAATTGTGAATATTAACTGAGGTAGTGAAACGGTGTCTGGTTTTCTGTTGCATTTATTCAAGTAGAAAAGTTAAATGGTGGGCACACATGAATTGGTGAAGATGTTGTGCATATGCCAATTTTTTGTTAAAACCTTTTATTTTGAGCTAGACTACTCTGAGATCTCATTGAAGAACAGTCTTCAGCCACAGCTGCAAAAGTTGTAAATGCTTACAATTGAGCATTCTTAGGGTTTCTCCATCCCTGGGGTTTGCAAATTGCTAACTTAAAAAGCATTCTTAAAATGGCTGGCTTCTTGTTTGCAAACCAAATGATCTGGTAACAACCAAAAATTCCAGTTTTGAGTATAGGAAAGATTCTGCCTGATTACCTGTGAAGACGTAAGAAAAACTTAGTAACTACCAGATTATCTTTAGAATTCCACATTATCATGTTCTCTGTATTTAAAAAATAAAAAACAACAACAGCAACCATATTTGTCACAGAAATTTAGTTAACAGCTTAAAACTGAATGTGTATGTATGTTGGTTAGATAAATGTAATCACTGTAAACACCAATATGATCTGGGATTTTGTTCATATTTTGAAATGGGAGTTTTTATGTTTACAAGTTCATTAAAAACTAGAAACTGTTTCTGTAAGGAAATGATACTGTTTTAAACAACAATCAAAAAAATGCCTTGCTGACTCACTAGGAAATAAAAATCTCCCCAATTTTTCGATAGTCAACTTCAAGCCATTTGTTACATGATATTCCTGTGCAAGTAAATTTTGTTTCATGATATAACTTTTTTCAATGTTTTTATTTTAAAATAATTTTTTTTGTATGAAGGGGAAAGGCATTCTTTCATTTTTTCTTTTTCTAATGACTTGTGGTACAATATCTAGTACTGCAAACACCAGAACTTGGTATTCTTACTTCTTCCACTGACTAATAGCTGGGCTAATTTCAAATAAGAATGCAAGCTTTGAAGAGTTTGACTACAAAGCATTCTTTAAAATACTTGTGTAATGGCTATAAGCAGTTGACTGTTCCCCTTGGAGAGCACACTGTGTGAGGTTGTGTGACCACTGACCCTTCCTCACCCCCATCTACTTCTCTAAACTATCTGTGTGTGCGTGCTCTTCCTCTCAACTGTTTTGCACATTCTTTTCGTTTTCTCTAATGCAAGAGGAAGGAAAACTCATTTTCCTTTTAATTCTTTAAATGGTGTAATTTATTCACTTATAGCATGTCAGAATAAATTAAAAGAACATTTATCTGAAAATGCTGCCAGAAGCCTATTGTGTAAATGTGGGCATTTTGTAAAATAACCTAGAAATTGTAAATTGCCATGTTTGGTCAGATTGTGTCAGGTTTAATTTATTTTTTTATTTTTTTTCATTTGAAAACTACTTTAGCAATAATTAATTCCATGATTACCACACTCTGCCATTAAGGGATATATTAGTACTATAATACTGAAGAACTCTTAATAAGCACAAATTTTGGGGGTGGGAAGCTTCTTTGTTTATTTCTATCCACCCTTGTTAGTTAAGGTATTCATTTCTTAGCTATTAAGCCCTTGATTCTTTTGCCAGAAATCAGTCTCATAAATCTACTTTTGACTATAGTTTATATAAAAAAAATATATTTAGCTTTGGTAGTAACTTTTCCAAGCTGACCTCCCTCTAGCAAGATATTTTTCATGCTTTTATTCAGTGCACACTTATCCTGAAGTATTTCTGTATTCTTGCCATTTGAAAAGGTTGTGGCATAGTTTGTCTGTAATGAAGCTGCAGATTTAAAACTACTGTTAGCTTTGTATAACAAAATATAGGTGTTTTTGTCCTGGCATATTATCATTCCATTTTTCTTCTAGATATCATTCATTGTCTTCACAGTTCACAAAAGAAGAATGTGAAATTCAGTGAATGCTGTTACTAGTCACGCCAAGAGATGAATCTCATTTCCCCAAAATTAAATCATGTTTTTCACTATAAGGTGATGTAAGTTGAAGACACATCACTGTGACATTGGAAGATCTCACCACTTAAGGCTCCACAGTGGCTTACTCAGCAGAATTCTAAGTTACTGCTCTACTTTGTTCACTCATTGGAGAATGCACTTTTTTAAATGTTGAAAGATGGCCATTCTAACTACTGTTGAATCTTTCTGTTTGGGGGAAAGTAAAACAAGAAAATAAAATGAAGTATATATGTCCGGGCACATGGCTTACGCCTGTAACCCCAACACTTTGGGAGACTGAAGCAGACAGATCACCTGAGGTCAGGAGTTTGAGATGAGCCTGGGCAACATGGTGAAATCTTGTCTATACTTAAAAATACAAAAAAATAGGCCCGGCGGTGGCTCAAGCCTGTAATCCCAGCACTTTGGGAGGTCGAGGTGGGCGGATCATGAGGTCAAGAGATCGAGACCATCCTGGCCAACATGGTGAAACCTCCTCTGTACTAAAAATACAAAAAATTGGCTGGGCATGGTGGTGCATGCCTGTAGTCCCAGCTACCCAGGAGGCTGAGGAAGGCGAATTTCTTGAACCTGGGAGGCAGAGGTTGCAGTAAGCCGAGATCGCGCCACTGCACTCCACCCTGGCGCCTAGTGACAAAGCGAGACTCTGTCTCAAAAAAAAAAAAAAAAAAAGTAGCTGGGCGTGGTGGTGGACGCCTTGTAGTCCCAGCTACTTGGGAGGCTGAGGCAGGAGAATGGCTTGAGCCCGGAAGGCAGAGGTTGCAGTGAGCCAAGGTTGCATCACTACACTCCAGCCTGGGTGACAGAGCAAGACTCTGTCTCAAAAAAAACAAAAAAACAAAAAAAACAAAGAGTAAACGTGAAGGGAGACACTGGTTATCTCCTACCATATGTTATGTGCTTATTCTTTTATGGTCTACAAATAGATATTTGGAGGTTTACTTTTACTATGATTTTTTCATCAACAAATATTTTTATTAAGATATTTTCCTACTTCTACCAATACAAAGACTTATTAATGTTTCAAGCAGAGCACACTGTAATAATTATAAGCTTAATTCCATTATAATAAAAATATCAAACAAAAGGAGGTTTTGTTTTATTTTTTCAAAAAAAATTTTTCTTTCTTGGATTCTTTGTCATTAACCTTCTTCCATTGGGAACCTACTATAGAGTAACAAAAGGAACTATATTCTGCCACATGACAAAAGACAATAACATATTTTATATTTTAAAGCCAAAAGTTTAAAAGAAACAGCAGGCACACATGTATATGTATGTACTTTTTTCCTTAACATATTTATAGCTTCTCATAGGTCACACACGCTAAAGAGTAGCACACATCTGAAATGTGCAGAATTCACACATTTTCCAAATAAAGTACATCATCAGTTCTGTATTTTTCTGTCCTCCAACTTTGAAATCCCTAGGAACTACAAAAAGAGGGAGAGAGAAAGAGGCTCCCCCACCCCTCAAGAGGTCATATTGAATGATTCCAAGGAATAGTAGAAACCTGTACAGAATCCAAGTTTTTAACTGCCAAATTTTAACTCCTGGCTGCAGTTCTCAACATATGACATAATTTAGAAACTTGGTTTAGGCACAGGAGAATCATAGGACTTAAAACACTATGTCCCTCAGCATGTAAAATATTTATGGAAAATCCAGGCAAGTAATAAATTGTAAAGAAACTAAAAGGGAAAAAATCTTGCAAAATGGCAGCTATGACTTTTTAAATCAAAAAGGGAAAAGAAGAAAGGATGGCTATTAATGTATAAGTTGAGTGGAACCTTCTTGGGCCCTTCACAGACTTTCTATTCTTCTGCCATCTTCTAGCACCCGTGATTCCTTAGGGCCATTATGAGACCCACTAGGAGGATGGAGCAGCTGAGTATGGTGTCACTTTTCCAATCAGAGATAATCACAGAAGTTTAGAAATAAGCATTTTCACCCCAATCCAGCAATACCAGCACCACCACCCACAATACTTTCACTTGCACATATATACCGTGAAAAAAAAAAAACTTCCACTGAATTTATTTGAATCTATCTTAAAGGTCTAAGGTTTGCCTCTGAAGTTATAGATGAAATTAAGTTTTAGCTACAAATCTCATCTTTACCTCTAAACATCTCATCTGGTCAATCTTTGTTATCCCTATTACAGAAAGAGAAGACTGATAAACACACAAAACCATCAAATTATGCAAAATGATTTTCACCTGTTCATACTGATGTTTAGCCTTAGACATATTCTGATACCCAAGCACCCATCTGTGCATGGTGGTTGTTCTCCATGCTTAATAGGCCATAGTTATGTTTCAGTACAGCTAGTTCACATCTTCATTTATTCATTTATTAAGTACCTACTATATGCCAGATGTTGTTCTAGTTGCTGGGGCTGTATCAGTGAATAAAATAGGTGAAAATCCCTACTGTCATGAAATTTACATTCTAGTGGGGGCTACTAATAAATGAAAGAAACGACTAAGTTAAATTACTCAGAAGATAATTGCTATGAAGAAAAACAACAATGGAAGGAATAAGGAGTGTTGTACCCAGCTATAAATGAGGCAGTCCAAGAATCCCTCACTTAGAAATCACCATTGGAGGAGTTTCTATATAGCTGAACATGCGGAGGCACCTCGAGGGTGAAAGCTCCATGCCCCTTCTCCCATACATCACCCTATGCATCTTTTCATGTGCATCCTTTGTGATAAACCAGTATAAAGGTCTCATTATCTCACTGTCATACAATTAATTATTATTGTGGAATAACTTTTCCTTAAGTGGAAACATTTGCACAACCTAGAGCTAAAGATGCTGAAAAAAGATGAAACCGACATCTCTCTACAGGGCCGGGCCTCACTTTCAGATCTTTGTTTACTCCTCCCAAGACTTTGTCTTTGAGTCTGTAACGAGCATGTTCATTTCTGTCACTTGGAAAGATGTGTGACTGTAGAAAGCTGTGCTAGGTGTAGTCATGAGCTCTACTAGTCTGCAACAAAGTGCCAGTGTATGAGAGCCAGTGCATTATCATCTACCCCAGGTATGGCTGCAAATGAGACGAGATTTTTTAAGGTGACCTCCAGGACCCACAAAGAGCTACTCTTTGCCACCACCTTCCAACAGAGGGTTCAACTGGTTATACAAGGACAATGCCAACAAGATTGTTTTTTAGACCTTGTGTCATCTACTCAGGAGGTTTATAACCGCCTCTGAGTTGTTCAGTGACAGCTGATAACTGGAAGGAATAAAGATGTTGAATTTTATTAGAGGCCTGCATTCCTGGAAAGCAGTGGTGGTTGAGAAATTTGCCTACCCTTTATGTTCTGGGACATGACTAACTGCAAAGGACCACCTTATGCTTTTAGATAGGACTTACCTCTACCCTTTGTAATGACTCCCATATTCATCTACCTCTGTAAAGCCCCAGACCCCTTTCCCTTTTTTGAGATGTTCTCATTCATGAACCTTCCCCATATTGCAATAATCTGAATAAAATCATCTCCTTTAAAATAAAATGCTGTCTGAGCAAATACATGGAGTTGAGGGAGCACTTCAGCAAGGGCAAAGTCTCTGAAACAGGAACACACCTGGAGTATTCAAGAACTGGCAAGAGGACCAGCAAGGCTAAAGGAGGGAGAAGTAGGACATGAAGTCAGAAGTGAAGGACAGGAGGCTTGGATTTTACCATAAATGACATAAATGAGATGATGGAAACAGAGGTGATGGAAGCTCTACCTCAATCATCTAGATTCCAAGGTGCTTGTCGTTAAGACCAAGCTGGGGAAGGACAAGAAGTTGTTGAATTCTAGGTATATTTGAAAGTGAGAGCTAATAGGTTCTGTAAATAAATATGAGGAAGAAAAGAAGACAAAGATGCCTTCGTGCTGAGTAACTAGAAGGAGGAAGTTGCCATAAACTGAGATGGGGGAAGAGTCGCTTTTGAGTAAGACAAAATGAGGAGTTTAGTTTTGCTCACGTTGAATTTTAGACGCATATAAGATGTATGCCTCGATGAGGGATTGGAGGTATGCCTAATAGGCAGTGGTTGGAATTTGGCTGGTTTCTTCACCCTAACTTTACCTCCAACGGGTCCTTTCACAGTCCCCTTTGCCCTTCCGTCTACCCTAAATACTTCCCCTTTCCTCAGTTGGTAGATTGAGATAACACAGATCCTCCTGTTGCAGATTCCACCTCTGATTCAAGATGTTGCCCCTGCTTTGCTTGGGTAGCTACTCAGCAATACTGTGAAAGCTAAAGTAAAGAGGCAAGCAGAAAATTTTTAAAGGGATTGAAGTATCCTGAAAATAAGTTGGAACTCTCAAATGACATACAAAGAAGTGCTTGAAGTAAGTAAATTGGAAAAGCAGCTGGGACTGAAACCTTGCCATTATTAAGACCACTATTTAATGTGAGAAATTTGTATAATTAGTGTTTTATAAGATCAGACTGTTCCTTGTGTTTATGTTTATGATTAAACTAATGCATTTCAGCTGCTGTATCTTGTGGTTTACAAATCATCAGGAGCTTGGGACATTCGTGATCATGTGAAAAACCAAAAAAAGAGTTCATTATCCAAATTACAAACCGGTCTTATTGGGAACAAACATAAACATGATGGGCAAAAAAGCAAGGCACTAAACCAGCCTTGCTTACAGACCCGTAAAGTTTATGCCAGGGCCCAATAAGGAGCAAAGGAAGAACACTCTGTTCTAAATTAGATGACAGTTCTAGAATTTGTGTAGGTAAAGATGTGTTCTAATGTTTCACACTTAAAGACACAGTGTGAATGCTGCCAGCCAGTACTGTACATTCAAAAAATTAGGAGCAAAAATATGTACGTGTTGGTGGAATTCTTGGCCATTGTCATTCCATTTCAAGATAAGCAGAAAAACGACTTGCCCCTATACCTTTCAACACTCTTTGATAAACGATAGGGAGCTACTTCTTTTCAGTTTCAAGTAGGTTCCTGCAACTCATTTGCTCTATTATTTGAGGAAACTTTTGTTTGAACAAGATTACCCACTCTTTCCATTGTGCAGTTACACTACTTAAGGCAGAATTAATTACAGAACAGTGCACACAGTTTTTATAATAAGTCTTATGTCTGAAAATGCAAATTTCAGAATCTGAACAATTTGTTGCAGATTCCCAGACGATTATTATCTTCAGGAAAACTATTTGTGGTCAATGAGTTCATGTTTTATATCCTTCAAAATAAATGAGAATTACAATCACTCTTTGAATGGCCCTAGAGCAGGGTAGAGTGGCTAAGTTCAGTGTCTGTGGTCAGAGCTCTAATCCAAGCCCAACTCTACTTCTCTGAGCTGGAGTGACTTTGGCCACAGTTCTACTTCTGTAAACTGAGGTCAGCAATAGGACCTACCAATTGTCTGTTGTGTAGATCAAATGTTAAAGGACATTTGACATTGCGAATGGCAAATAATAAATGCTCATTAAAAAGTTTCACCCCAGGACCTACACAGTAGGTCACACCTGTAATCCCAGCACTTTGGGAGTCAAAGGTGGGCAGATTACTTGAGGTCAGGAGTTCAAATCCAGCCTCGCCAACATGGTGAAACCCAGTCTCTATTAAAAATACAAAAAGTTGTCAGGCATGGTGGGGCACGCCTGTAATTCTAGCTATTCAAGAGGCTGAGGCAGGAGAATTGCTTGAACCCAGGAGGTGGAGGCTGCAGTAAGCTCAGATCGTGCTATTGCACTCCAGCCTAGGCTGCAGAGCAAGACTCTGTCTCAAAAAAAGAAAGGTTCACTCCTAATATTTGTGGAGCTTGGAGCAATGATACAAATGAGGCTCATAAAGCATAGATTTAAATATTTGAAAGGTATAAAATCAAGTCAATAATCCATCAACTAAAATAGGTTCTATTTATTATTGTACCTATTATATAGCCTCACAATTGCCTAGGATCGCTTCCAGTTCCACACCAGAATCTGGTAGTTAGGAGGGAAGGAGCACTCTTCTTCTTAAGCAACAATTGCCCGTGCTACCTTACCAGTGGTACAGACCACACTCTGGAAGATGGAGACTCTAAGGAGCCCCAAAGAGCCCAGATACATCTTGAGAATGTATCTGGTATCAGATACAGCTTGAGAATGTTTGAGCAGAAATCCCAGAGATCTAGGTACCCACATGTCCTTTTGGTCCTATGGACTTCTCACCCCACAGAAAAAAAAAGGGGGTTTAACGGGCCTTTAAAGCATAGTACCCTGACAAGGGCTTCTCTTGACAAGGTCTAGAAGTTGTATTTTTTTTTCTTTTTTTTTTTGAGATGAAGTCTCGCTCTATCGCCCAGGCTGGAGTGCAGTGGCTGATCTCAGCTCCCTGCAACCTCCGCCTCCCTGGTTCAAGGGATTCTCCTGTCGCAGCCCCCCAAGTAGCTGGGATTATAGGGGCCTGCCAGCATGCCCAGCTAACTTTTTGTATTTTTAATAGAGATGGGCGTTTGCCACATTGGCCAGGCTGGTCTCAAACTCCTGGCCTCAGGTGATCCACCCACCTCAGCTTCCCAAAGTGCTGGGATTACAGATGTGAAGCACTGCATCCAGCCTAGAAGTTGTATGTATTATTTTAAATGAGTAAATTATTATTATCTGTTACAGAATAATAAATTTGTTTTTAAAGCTCAAAAAAAATAATCTGATAATATGAGATTGAATAAAAAGTGTTGGGCACAGTGGCTCATGCCTGCAATCCCAGCACTTTGAGATGCCAAGGAGGGAAGATCACTTGAAGTCAGGAGTTCGAGACCAGCCTGGCCAACATGGTGAAACCCTGTCTCTACTAAAAAATACAAAAATTGGCCAGGTGTGACGGTGCATGCCTGTAATCCCAGCTACTTGGGAGGCTAAGGCAGGAGAATCACTTGAACCCAGGAGGCAGAGGCTGCAGTGAGCTGAGATCAGCCAGTGCACTCCAACCTGGGTGACACAGCAAGACTCTGTCTCAAAAAAAAAAAAAAAAAAAAAAAAAGTCTTCTCCCACCCATTTATATGATTCTGTCCAAAACAGAAAGGTCCTCACAGTGTTATTTTCAAAATGATTTTATATATACGGGTTGGTAGGTGTGGATATAAAAGTTCACACAGTGTATATTTATATATACATCTTATCAACTGAATTGTGTCCTCCAAAATTATATATTGACTTTTCAACCCCCAGTGTGACTGTATTCGGAGATAGGGACTTTAAAGGAGGTTAAAAGGGCAGGGCTTTAAGTAAGTATAACTAGTGTCTTTACAAAAAGAGAAAGAGACACCAGGGATGTGCACACAGAGAAAAGGCCATGTGAGGATGCAGCAAGAAGGCAGCCATCTGTAAGCCTCCAGAGAGGCCTCGAGAAACCAGACCTGCAGACAACTTAATCTTGGATTTCCAGCCTGCAGAACTGTGAGAAAATAAAGCCTGTTGTTGAAGCAACCCAGACTGTGGTATTTTGCTGTGGCAGCCATAGTGAACTAATATACATAATCGTCACAGAAATCTGTGAAACAGCTAATTTCATTTTGTAGGTAAGAAAATTAACATTGAGATACTTTTGTTCTTATAATTTATAAGAATCATGTCTCTGCTTCTGAGAAAATATGAGGACATTATCCTCTTTGATGCAAAAAAAAAAAAAAAAAAAAGCAATTCAGCTCTATATCTCCCCCAAGAATCCTTATGAATAGGGTAACCTAGAATTTATCATCCAAACTGGAACACTTTGAGAGTGAAAGGGGATGCTGTTAATAATTACATTAGGATAAAGATATAAATTGGTACTAGTCCACAGCTAGAACAATTGGTCACTATACTTAACAGAGTTCCTTTTTTATTTTATTTATTTTTAGTAAACATTCATTGACAGCATACTAAGGACTAAAGTTACATAAATGAAAACCATAATCTCTGCACCCAAGGAACTCATAATCTATTTAGCAAAACAGAAAGAATTTGTGTATGTTTTAATCATAGCACTGCCATAAACTCCATAGAAACATAGCCCAGAAGAAACAAGCTCAGATAAAGCCCTAAATCAGTCTTCGAAAGGCAGGGGAGAGGAAGGGTCAGGAAAGGAAGCCTCAAGGAGCCAGCATTTGAGCAGGAAATACTGAGCCACAGGCTATGCGGCATTTAAGAGCTGGGTATTATAAACAGAAAGAAGAGCAATTGTAACAGCAAAGTGGTATATGAGAAAATATGATCTCCAAGTTCACAGTCTCAATATAGTAAGTAATCAAGAGTTTAATAGGAGCAAAATTACAAGCGTTAATAAGGCTATATAGACTGATAAGACTAAAGCCAATTCAGCCCTCTGAGAAACGCAGGGTCTTTTCTGAAATGTTGTTAGCTGCCGGTGCTAGAATTAAGTGGTGTTATCCACTCCCTTTTCTCAACCCCAACTACCAAGTGGCATGTTATGAGGAAAGCAAGTCCCCAGTGAATACCTGGTTTTTATTAGGGTTCAAAAGGACCAGTTTGCTATATCCTTCCTTTCTAGATTCAGAATCCAACAAGAAATATAAAAAAGTCAAATAGGAGTCAAAATATATCCCTTATTGTTGGAAAGAGTAGGCTGGGACCTCATTTGGAAGTGTAAAAATATGAGATTTGTCATTTTATTTTAACTATACAATAAGCAAGAAGAAAAATCTAAACCAAGGGTTTGAGATAATTTCCTATCTAAAGAGAATTTACAAGTTTAAACATAGATAAGGTCAATTTTAGTAAAATCAATGAAGTCATAGTCATGGGTTAATTATCAAAAGGTTGGTGAGTAAATTCAATTTGCTATGACAAATAAAATGTATAACTTTAGTGAGCCAACACAATTTCCTACAACAAACATTTGAATAAGACTTAAGACTAACATAGTCTTAACATTATACGTTACAATCTTGGGGGTTTAAAAATAAAACTGTATTTAATCTTTCTTATCTGAAATGAAATAGTAAATACTAGACTTACGTTTTGAATTCTTAAAGCATTTGTGTCACCAATGTTTATTCAGACTCTATAGTTCTCTAATTTTAAACAAGTTTGAACATATCTGCTCAATTCAGACAAAATAGCTGGACAACGCCTGGCTAAGAGAGGGAGAAATAGCTCTAGCAAACACCATAGGCTAGGGTTATATCGTGAGCCCTTTTTTCCAATCTCACCGAAAAGTTAAGTCACTCCCACTCCTGGATATAAGACAGGTTAGAGATGTGGAGAAGGATGAAAGATTGCTACTCCCAAATGAGTGCTTCTAAATGGGTGAAAGTGTTGGTGGTGTATGTTCCCATTTTATGACCAGCAGGGACTTGGGAGAGGGAAAAAAAATGATTCCCCTAGAGATAATATTGCTCATGAAGAATATGAAGAAGAAAATGAGCCCCATGATGGATTCTTGAAGAAAACAAACAATAAAAATGTCATTAGGAAAATAAGGAGAAGAAAAAAGGGTGTTGTCTCCCAAGTATCAAGTCAAGTAAATGCCTATTGGAAAGATTTTTAGCAAGAAAAATTGTTCAAGCTTACCAAATACACAGACAGTCTACAATCCTCAAAATAAAGACCATGTGTTATGAGCCCCTATGTGTCAGGGCATTGCTATGTGTGTAGCTCAGCCAATCCTCTAAAGAGGAAGTATTATTCCCACTTCATGGAGAAGAAAACTGAGATTCAAATAGCTCAAGCAACTTGACCCTATCACCTCAGATAGAGCTGAATTCATTTCTTTCTGACCACCAAGTATATTATCTTTCTACCATGCTGTGATGCCTCTGAGAATGTGGGACTTGGTTGACAGAGCACACAGGTCTTAAGCACCTTGTCAGAGTCTCTCAGGGCCAGCACTAGGCTCTCAGCTGTTCACCCCTTCCAACCTGCAGCCACCCCTTCTGCCACCACAGCCTTCCAACTCCACTGGGATCCCCAATGATCCTGTACCTGCAGTTGATGAGTTGCCTGTATTAGTATCCACTGCTGCATACACAGTAGTTTTTTATCTCAGAATATCTGTGGGTCAGCAATCTGGGCTGTTTTCTCTGGCTTTGGGTCACTCATCAGTCTGCAACTACAGGTAATGTGTCAGTTGGAACTACAGTCATACATACATTCATACTTCCTCAACTGAGGAAGCATGAAAGCTCACGCATGTCACTATTAACAGTATTCAGTTCATCACAGCTGTTAACCAGAGGCCTCTCTTAATTCCTTGACACATGGGCTTCTTTGTAGACCATCCCACAATGTAGCAAGTGGCTTCATCAGAGAAGGCAAAGGAGTATGTGTGCTAATGAAATGAAGTCACAGTCTGTTCTAACTTAATCTCAGAAGGGACAGCCCATCACTTTTGCAGTATTCTCTTCATAAGTAGTATGTCACTAGGACCAGCCCACATTCAAGAAGGGATCACACAAGGGAATGAAGAGCAGGAGGTGAGGGCTGGGTGTGGTGGCTCATGCCTGTAATTACAGCACTTTGGGAGGATGAGGTGGGCAGATCACTTGAAGTCAGGAGTTTGAGACTAGCCTGGTCAACATGGTGAAACCCTGTCTCTACTAAAAATACAAAAATTAGGTTGTCATGGTGATGTGTGCCTGTAATCTCAGCTCCTCAAAAGGCTGCAGAAGGAGAATTCCTTGAACCTGGGAAGCGGAGGTTGCAGTGATCCGAGATCATGCCACTGCACTCTAGTCTGGGTGATAGAGTGAGACTCTGTCCCAACAACAACAAACAGGAGGTGGGGATCATTGTGAATCATTTCAGATTTCAAAAGCTGCCTCCCCCACCCAGAATAGTTGGACTTTCTTGCTTGGCTGTCTCTGTCCACCTTGAATTTCTGGCTCCTTCTACCATTTCCAGACTTGGAAGAACCACCACAAAGCAAAGCATAGGATTTTCTTCCCTGGTAGCTCCTAAAAGGGCTGGATGAAGTTCCTCAAAGTGTGCAGAGGCTAACTCGCAAGGGGCCAACTCTCACCAATGGCATGTAAGAGAAAAGAAGTTAAGTTCCCTCTTCTTTCTTTTTCCCATGGGAAGCACAGTGTTTCAGTTCTGCTGCTACCGGGCAAATCAGCCACAGAGACTTGGGATGACTGCCTGGCCCTGGCCCTGTTCAGAGCCCTAACCCTGCCTCGCCACCGCCTACCCACCTCCACCTGCCTTACCTTGGACTGACACATCAACACATCTCCAGCACCTTCACTGGCTCTCTGTCCTTGACATAGCAGGACTGCATTTTGCAACTGGCTGCTGGAATAACGTCCAGGAAATAATGTGCCATTTGATGAAGCAACCAGTGTTAGCTGCCACTCATCCCACTTGGCACCTGCAGGGACCACAGAAGGCTTCACTTGCTTAAATGGATCCTAAAAGAACTCTGGCTGGGAGCTGTTGTCACCACCAGAGGTTCTGGCAGTGCAGGCCCCATTCAGACACCCTGAGGACTGTGGGATTTACTATCTGAGAACACACCTGTTTCTCCTTCACAGCCCACCAGGACATACAGTACATCAAAAAGAACAGGTGCCAGGGTGACATGGTACATATACTACAGGTCATTGGGTTTGGTCCATAATTAAGTGGAGTTTCAATAGAGCTGGGGGAAAGCAGAGAATTAAGGACCTGAGGTTTAGTCTTGATGCTACAAAGCCTAACATTCAATCAGAATTGGAAATAATTAATACATCAATAAGTACATTAGTCAGGGTTTCCAGACAAACAACAGGATACATATATATATATATATATATATGTATGTACATATATATATATATATGTATCCTGTTGCTTTTATATATATATATATATATATATAGAGAGAGAGAGAGAGAGAGAGAGAGATTTATTGTTTTGTTCAGGTCTTTGTTCTGCTCAGGCCTTCAACTGACTGGATGAGTATCAACCACATTATGGAGGGTTATCTGCTTTACTCAAAGTGCAACAATTAAAATGTTTATCTCATCCAGAAAACACCTTCAAGGAAAGATCCAGAATAAACTTTGAGTAATGGTCCAGGCACCATGGCTCACACAAACTGATACATAAAATTAACCATTACAATACGATATCAAATATTCTTTTGTTTTGAAAGCCCAGATCCACCATTATCTCCTTAAGAAGGAATAGCTTCTAATTGGCCCAGATTTTACCATAGGGTTTATCTTTTGTGCTTTGAGTCCCAAGATAAGAGTATTTTTTCTCTTGTGTTTTCTACTCCACACACTTTTTGTCCAACAGCTATATATAGCCTTCTGGTAAGAACCCACCCTTCTGATTTATAAAACTAAAATGAGAAGGGATCTTTAGAAGCACTCTGCTAAACTCGATGCTGGAAATTCTGGAATGGCATTGGGACCTAGGGATGTCACTCAGAGAATAAGTTACATAATTTTCACTCCTGACTTGGTATTTAATGGAATGTTTTTTCTCATGTGACAGAGGGGACAAAACTGGAAAGCGACCAGGGAATGTATTGTAATAGCAGAGCTTATAATACCTTCGTGAGATTTTTCATTTTCTACTTGGACTTGGGTCATTCAGCCCATACATTTCCTAAGCATCGGTGGGAGAAAAATGTCATCTTCCCTGAGGCCATGGGCCTTAAAGGAACTTAGACTTACCTGGGCACTTGTTAAAAATACAGATTCTCAGCTGGGCACAATGGCTCATGCCTGTAATCCCAACACTTTGAGAGGCCAAGGAGGGCAGATCACTTGAGGTTAGGAGTTCAAGACCAGCCTGACAAATATGGTGAAACTCTATCTCTACTAAAAATACAAAAATTAGCCAGTCATGATGGGGTGCACCTGTAATCTCAGCTACTCGGGAGGCTGAGGCAGGAGAATCTCTTGAACCAGGAGGCTGAGGTTGCAGTGAGCCAAAATCATGCCACTGCACTCCAGGCTGGCCACAGAACAAGACTCTGTCTCAAAAATAAATAAATAAATAGATAGATAGATCAGATTCTCATGTCCCTCTCCAGGAAGCCTGACTGGGTAAGTGGTTCTGGGAAAGGACCTGAAATCTGTTTGTGTAACTGTGGAGCGAGTTAAAAACATCTGTGGCAGTAAAGAACCAGCAGAGAGGGAGGAGGCAAATGGCCCATCTTGGGGCCAGGATTCACCCACAGTGTCTTTCACCCCATTCTTACTCTCTGACCTCCTAAAAACCATGGTATCTGTGACTCTACAAGTGTGTTCCTCTCCTTCTAGAACTTAAATGTGCGCCTACTAGACTCAAATCATCTGTAGCATCACTACTGCTTATTTGAACTATCTCTTTCAGCACAGATCTGCCTGTGCAACCCACACCTAACAAAGACAAAGTCCTCCTTGAAGATTAGCCAAATACTTGTTTCTCTGAGTTAGGCTTAGGTGTTTTCGCCACAGATCAAAACTGTCAGTAACTTCACTGTCACTTTGTACTGTTGGTCTGCCCCGAGATTCTCGGGAATTGTCTAGAGATGATCGAAATAGACTTTTGCTTTCCTTCAGCTTTAGCTCAGTCCTTCCAGATTCTGTGTTTTTCCCAAATCCCTCTTGACTTGATGAACATTGATTAGGTTCCTCTTCCTCATCTCCCAGTTGTCCATGTTATTTTGTTACTTTTGCTTTTCATGTTTCTATACTACCAACAACTTTAAGTAGGCCCGTGCTTGATTTCAGCCTCACATCCTTCCTTTCAGGAGTCCTGTTTTCTCTGTTCCATGCATTTCCAACCATCAGACTACCCACTCTCACTGCTCAAGACTCAGGCTTGCCAGTCAGACCTCCCATTTCCAAGATTCCAATGAGTGCTTGATTGGTTCAGAGTAAATACTATCTCACACAGAACTAATCAGTGTTGTTTTTGTTATTTGAGAGGCTGATGCAGATGCAGAAATTGTAGAGAATACTTTAGAGTTAGAAGAAAAATTTAGATCTGAATATACTTGGGACCCTCTCCCCTATCATTTGAAAAGATAACCTGACAGAGAAATGAAGCCAGCCAAAAAGCAGAGAGCCAAGAATAGAAAATAAGAAACACATTTTTGGCAACATTATCTGAGCACCTGGAGATAGCCATGCTTAATGCTGCAAATATTGGACTTTTCACTCATGTGAACTGATAAAATTTCCTTTCTTTTGCCTAAACTGGTTCAAAGTACGCTTCTGTCATTTGTAAAGAAAAGAGCCCTGACCAATTTGCCTTCATTTCCACATAGCAAACCCTCAGTCACTTTCGGGGAAGGTGAACTATTTCGTCATTATTATATAATTTACACTTACATAGAAACTGTATGTCTCCTTTGTTTCTTCCTTTCTTTTCTTAACCTTGACTAACTAAATAACTGTGAAAGGATTACCAACATTTCATAGGTCTATTTTCTGAGTTACTTTAAATACTAAGCTGCCTATAAGTAATTTGCGGAGACACATGTGGTCACATAGGTGGGCAGAGTGACCAGCCTGGCTGCAATACAGTTAAGGCCACCTGTGTTTGTCAACATCATTCATCCTGCTTTTCATAGTTGGGCTGCTTCAAAATCATTGCATTATTGTCAGCAGCCTGAAAATTATAAGAAGACAATATATCCTCTATCTCAACCAATAATTATTATTTGCCAACTTTCCCTTTTCCATCAAAAAAAGTTTCTTTTTCTCTTTTGCCAAATACACTTGATCCATTTTCATGACCTCTTGCTTCTTTTTTTACTGGCCCTTTTGGGCTGTCTTTCTGTTTTCACAGTGTGATGGTTAATACTGAGTGTCAACTTGATTGGATTGAAGGATACAAAGTATTGATCCTGGGTGGTCTGTGAGGGTGTTGCCTAAGGAAATTAACATTTGAATTAGTGGCCTGGGAAAGGCAGACCCACCCTCAATCTGGGTGGGCACAGTCTAATCAGCTGCCAGTACAGCTAGAATATAAGCAGGCAGAAAATTGTGAAAAGAGAGACTGGCCTAGCCTCCCAGCCTACATCTTTCTCTCATGCTGGATGCTTCTTGTCCTCAAACACTGGATTCCAAGTTCTTCAGTTTTGGAACTCGGACTGGCTCTCCTTGCTCCTCAGCCTGCCAATAGCCTATTACGGGACCTTGCGATCCTGTGAGTTAATACTTAATAAACTCCCCTGTACATATATCTATATATATGTATTCCATTAGTTCTGTCCCTCTAGAGAACTCTGACTAATATACACAGTCATGCCCTTTTTCAGGTCTGATTAAGACAGTTCTCAATTGCTCTTCATTGTGTGGCTAATGTTAATATGTTAAATATGTTCACAAATCTATTGTCTACTGTATTCAATCCAGGCTCATCTACCTTTTCACTTTTTGCTATGGTCTTTTTTTTTTTTTTTTTTTTGA
>NW_016107423.1:5256651-5259319 GCF_001604975.1 Cebus imitator | reverse complement strand
TACCACCTTGATCTTGGACTTCCCAGCCTCCAGAACTATAGGCAACAAATTCCTGTTGTTTAAAAGCGCCCAGTCTAAGGTATTTTGTTATAGCAGCGGGAATGGACTGACACCTCACTACTAAGTACTCCCTCCTCTTTCTTCTCCTCACCCACCACCTCCAATTTCTCTTCTCAATTCTCTCAGTTGATCTTTTAAGCTTTTTTTTAGAAAGTCTAGCTAGGTCACTCTCCTGTTTAGGGTTCACCCCATCAAAGTTTATCTTTTAAAGTTAAAAAGAAAAATCATCATATCAAAAAAAACTGATTTTTACAGCACAATTCCTGGGAGCAATTTTATGATAAAAGTGAAAAAGAGAAAACTGTGTGGTTTGAAATTTTAACTTGATAAAGATGCTTTCTAGGTTTTATTGTTCCAATGTATTAGTTAAGTAACACACTAAATGTTTCCATATGTCAGTGACTTCATTATTATGAACAAATAAACTGACTTAAATACCAGCCAAACGAGATTGCTCAACTAAATCTGTGAATGTTAGATGAAAAAAATATAATTAAACTCTAACCAAGAAGAGTAAAGGCTTACAATAAAAAAAAAAAAAATACTGCATACAGTTCTGGTCACACAGAAACACAATTTCTAAATCCTCTTTAAACATTTTTTAAAAAGAACGGCAGCAATGTGCTTCTATGAGAGTCAATTGACTAAAAAGGTTTTTCTACATTTAGAAGCTATTGTCTTTTAAGCCTACTCTGTCTGAAGAGGTAGCTCATGTTGAATAGGAAGTCTTAAAAACCCTTGCCAAAATTCTCACCAAAAAGTATCTAAGATATGTTAACACAAACTACCCAAATGTGTGAGTCTAACTCTAAAAACCATGATTTTTTTTTTTTTTTTTTTTTGGAGATGGAGTCTCATTCTGTTGTCCAGGCTAAAGTACAGTGGTACAATCTCAGTTCGTTGCAACCTCCGCCTCCTGGGTTCAAGCGATTCTCCTGCCTCAACCTTCCGAGTGGCTGCGACTACAGGCGCAAGCTGCCACACCCGGCTAATTTTTGTACTTTTAGTAGATATAGGGTATCACTATGTTGACCAGGCTTATCTTGAGCTCCTGACCTCGTGATCCGCCCACCTCGACCTCCCAAAGTGATGGGATTACAGGTGTTAGCCACCAAACCTGGCCTCAAAACTATGATTTTTAGCAGAATAGTGAGATTCTGATTTACAGTCTTTTTGCGACATTTGTATTAATACAGCATCTCTCCATAGAAACTAACTGAATTGCAAATGCTAAATCTCATACTATGGCCAACTTACAAGGCCAACAATATGACATGTAGATTGATCATCAGGCAAATAATTTTATTTCATACTCTATGCCAGTCAAACTATCAAAGTTCACTTTATCAATTAAAGCCTGATTTGAACTGACATGAGGGTATTTATAGTCTTTATCCACTTACTGTGTAATATTAACAGGAAGTGCTACCTCCGGTCCTACAGTGAATAGGAAAAATTCCAAATTCCAAAACAATTTGGCTCTCAGAGTTCTGGATAAGAAATGGGGAATATATCATGATTTTATAATATTAGGAATGTTGATCCTGTTTCTCTGTCGTGTGCATATTTTGCAAATCTGAGTTAACATTAGTGTCCTGAACAGAAAGTTCCATAAGTGGTCAGACTTGCCATTTTCTCACCCCTTTTCTCACCAACCATTATTTATAACTGACCAGCTACTCTGAATAGAACATCCAGCAATAAAGAGGGATAAGACATAGCCCCTGTCTTTGAGGTGCTCACAAACTAGTTGGGTAGACATGGGATAAGCATGTTTCTTCAGAAAATACCAACTCTGTAAATAAATGCTTTAGAATTTCCAAGGAAAGAATGATCACTTAAGCCTTTAATCTCCTGGGAGCTCTACGAAGAAAATGAACTTGTACTGGACCTGGAAACATGCACAAGACTCCCAGAAACAAAAGTGCACTCCAAAATGAGAGAAATGACACAAACACAAAAAATAGGAATGCTTATGGTGAGTTTCTAGAAAAATGAGGTGACCGATTTAGCTGGTATCAAAGAGGTAGAGGGGGTTATTTATACTGATTGTCTACTTTTTGCAGGCAGTGATCTGGAAACTTGAAAAGCAACTGATAAGTAAAAAAGAGTTCTTGTCCTCAGAGAACTGTAATCTGGTAAAGGGAGACAGGTACATAAAGAATCGTCCTAAAATGTGTGTGCTGTGATAGTACGACATGAAGGAGATAGTGAAGACACAAAGGAAGAAATGGTCAAATCTTCATGGATGAATAAGGAAAGACTTCTTAGAGAAAGTAAAGATTGAGTTGGGTCATAAAAAGTAAATTAGGTGGCCTGGCCCAGTGGCTCACACCTGTAATCCCAGCACTTTGAAAGTCCAAAGTAGATGGATCATCTGAGGTATGGAGTTCGAGACCAGCCTAGCCAACATGGTGAAACCCCTTCTCTACTAAAAATATAAAAATTAGCTGGATGTGGTAAGGGGGGTGCGGGGAGCGAGGGGGGGATGCCTGTAATCCCAGATACTCAGGAGGCTGAGGCAGGAGAATCTCTTGAACCCCAGAGGTGGAGTTTGCAGTGAGCTGAGATCACACCATTACACTCCAGCCTTGATAACAAGAGCAAA
>NW_016107423.1:5165518-5256608 GCF_001604975.1 Cebus imitator | reverse complement strand
AGAAAGAAAGAAAGATTAGGCTAATCAAGTGTGCAAAGCCAGAGGTTGTTTGGAAATGTTACCTAAAATGGATCTATATCATAAGTATAAAGCTCTTAAACTTAAAACCCCTTTTGATAAATCATTCTGGCATTCAATAGCTTTTTACTCTTAAAATTTTTTTTTTTGGTTTTGGTTTTGGTTTTTATGAGATGGAGTTTCACTTTTGTCACCCAGGCTGGAGTGCAATGGCGCTGTCTCAGCTCGCTGCAACCTCCACCTCCCAAGTTCAAGGGATTCTTCTGCCTCCGCCTCCCAAGTAGCTAGAATTAAAGGCACCCGCCACCACGCCTGGTTAATTTTTGCATTGTTGGTAGAGACGGGGTTTCACCCTGTTGGCCAGGCTGGTCTTGAACTCCTGACCTCAGGTGATCTGCCCGCCTTGGCCTCCCAAAGTGCTGGGATTACAGGCATAAGCCACAAAGTTCTTTTTATTAGCCATGTTAATTTCTCTCTTATTACAAAATTCGTTATATTTTATAACTTCCAATTTCGGTGTATAATATTTATATTAACAGTTTCTGTATATGAGACAATTAAAAGGGAAAGATACGTTTCTTAAATTCCAATACAGACAACTTTAGCTCTGTGTCTCTGATGCAAAAGAAGATTCTATTCAGGCTCAGTGTTGGCAGTCTGTCTTTGTTTGGCTTCCTCAATTTCTATGCTAATAAGGAGATCCTTACTGCTTTGGGAAACAGGATTAACTAAATTCCAGGTGCTTAACATATTCCCCGTTTCAAATACAAACATGCCAGAGTGTTTACCCATCAGTCACTCCAAGGACTCCTTGCAGGCTATTTTACTTCCCACTTTGGTTTACTCTTTTTAATCCCTTCCCTCTAACATACTCAGGGACCCCATTAAATGATAGTAAAGATTTTCTTTTCTGGTATATGAAATCTTTTGCTCCATGCAGAATACAAACAGGCTCAAATCTCTTTCAATTTTAAGATAATCTTGTCATCTAATAGCTAATCTCCCCTAACCTTCTTCTTAACAGATTTTGTATATACTTTTAATGTATGACCCCTGAAAGACCCATGAGTCCCCATCTTTCTTAAGGCACTCACGTTTCTGATTTTCATATGCTCAGAGAAAGGGCTTTCTTATACTTTCCAATGTAAATGTCTACTCCTTTGTTCACATTACTTTATATATAGATCCATTCTATCAAATATGGAATTACATCATAGTTGATCCATCAAGACAGAAGCCACACTTTTCATCCTTCGGCTACAAGGCAATTGCTGCTACAAAATAGTGCATCTAACTAGTTGTTGGGTGAATAAATTATAAAAAATAAACAGACATGATATTTAATACTATTTTAAACTAATTATGCAAAAATTAAAATTTAAAACTATTTAAATTTAACATTGTTTTGTGAATTTCATATAACCATTAACAACATAAACTATTGTAACGGGGTGTCCCAGATTCTTGGGCTCACTTGCCCCAGGAATGGGGAAAAGGCCCTGGCCCGCAGTGAGCTTACCATTCACGTAAATATCACAGACCCAAAGAGTTTAGCAGAAAGTGATTTATTAGGCAGAGAGAGAGAGAAAAAAAGACAGCTCCCATGCTGCCATGGGAGGGGAATCCGAAGAGGATATCCGAACAAGTAGAGAGGGAAAGACAGCTCCCACGCTGTTGTGGCAGGGGATCTCAGAGAGGAAAATCCGCACAGGTAGCAGGCAGTGGAGTTTTAACTTTGAAGTTATTCCTGCCCCATTCATGTTTTTGTCCAATCAGAGGGGTTCTTTCAAACTTCCTCTGGAGTGATCTTTGACTCTGATGTCCGGCCCAGAACAGAGGTTCTTCTTCCCAGAGCTTTTCACAGGCTTTTTTAACAAAGGAGCACACCTGGAATTTTACCTATCCCTAGCCTCGGGAAAGTTAGACTAAGAACTCTAGGTTCCCAGATGGGGAGGTGGATGGAGGCCTGGCGCTCGGAAGTTCTTGCCTTTGAAACCACGCCCCTTGCGGACCTGGGAAGACAGGTTTTTTTCCTTAACACAGTCCCTCACTATCTCCAAAATTTTGAGCTTTTCTGTGAAAAAGTTACTTGAAAGATAAAATATCGATCAACTTTTGTTTTCCGAGAACTAAGAATATGGCCGAATGAAAAAAAAACCCTTTATCAAATGTGCACACACTGAAGGGTCATTGATTTGGTATCTCCCAATCTTAAATATTCCAGCAGCTACTTTTATTTTAAAACAAAATTGTTCAACAAAAAATTACTATTGGGCCATCTGCCCATTATCAAAATATATCAAAGAAGGTAGTTGGGGGCAGAGCTGCTTTCCTAAGTTAGGACATCTAGCAACCTGTATCTTTCCAGCTCCAGAAACCATAATATTTAAAGAAAACTTCGGGCAGCTTTGAGCCCTCCCTGGTCCTGTATATCTGCAGAAATCAACTCCAGAGTTGCTATTTTCTTCCCAGCCTTTACAACTCCTGTACTGTCTCCACATCTCCTCCTTCAGGCTCATTTCATTATTATCCTGAGAGTTAGATACACTTGGGTAGCTTTAGTTCTATCCTCATCTCCTGAATTACTGCCTAAGACTAGTCAGTCACACATGCTTCCCAGGTCCTGACCTGGGAGAACCATCTTAGGTCTTGCCCTGGTTGAAACTCACCTGTGAGAGTAGAATGTGAATTTAAGTCAGAGAATAGAAGATCTTGGAACAATGGATTCCTTCCAGAGCCAACAACCAACAACAACATGGTCCCTGAGAACTTCACTATTTACAAAATACTGTCCCATACATTATCTTATTTGCTCTTTCTAATCATTCTGTGAGGAAACTGATGATGATGATGATGACAACAACAACGAGAACAATTTCTTTTTTACAAGTGACAAAACACAGACTGAAAATGAGGAAGGCCAAACAGCTGACAAACACTGAAGATGAAATTCAAATGTAGGTCTTCTAGCTGGAAATTCTGCTTTTTTCCTACCCATTGTGAATGTTCATAGATTGTCATTCTAGGGACCTAGACCTCTGCTCATGTAGCAAGGTATTTACTCCCTACTTCAAAAAATGTAAAGGAAATATTGTTTACCATAGGCCAAAGTGAATCTACTTTATCTCAAAGTATCGATTTATTGTCTTTTCATTTCCTACTATGGTCAGCATTTCTAGTCTCTGTTAGTTCTTATTTCGTATTTCTTTATTAACTCTGGTGTATCCTAACTCAGATCAGAATTTTAAAAGTTCAGATAATTTTCTTCTAGAAGCACTGTTCTTGTGAACCATGTACTTGCATACTGTAAGAAGTCTCTAAATCTCTCTATTCAGAATCACTAACATTTTCCTTTGTAAGCATTTGAACAAGGCATGTCACTGAGAGGGACTGAAATAATAATGTAAAGTGAAATAAAATATATCAGTGACCTCAAAGAACTTGCTACCTACTAAGGATATTCAAATTTTAAATTTAAAAATTAATGTGAAAGTAAGATTGATAATTTCTATCATTACTTTTTTGGCAGAAATTAGATGGAGTTGCAGAAGAAGAGGGACCTAGCCCACCTGCCAGAAACACTCGAATGGTGAATTTAGCTAAGAAAATATAGACCCGGTGCAGTGGCTTACACCTGTAATCCCAGCACTTTGGGAGGCCAAGGCAAGCAGATCACTTGAGGTCAGAAGTTTGAGACCAGCCTGACCAACGTGGTAAAACCCCCATCTCTACTAAAAATACAAAAATTAGCCGGGCATGGGGGCACATGTCTATAATCCCAGCTAATGAAGAGGCTGACTTGACTCAGGAGAATCGCTTGAACCCAGGAGGCAGAGTGCGACTTCATCTGAGGAAAAAAAAAAAAAAAAGATGAAGAAGAAAATCTGAATCAGAATGGCTTCCATTGTCCTTGGATACAGGTGTAATCAAATATGTGTTTGTTTGGTTTTGTTTTTATTTTTCTGAATATTTAGCAGAATTGCCTTACCCCTGAGGTATGTCTGCTAAGCTTTTTAGAGTTTGGTCATCCGTTGGTATCCATTGGTTCCAGGAACCCCAATGATACCAAAATCTGTGTCTGCCCAAGTCCCTTGTATAAAATAGCATAGCATTTGCATATAACCCTGTGTACATCCTCTCAAATACTTTAAACCATCTCTAGAGTACTGATAATACCCAATACAATGTAAATGCCATGTAAATACTTGTTATACTGTACATATTATTATTTTACTTGTATTATTTTTATTGTTGTATTGTTGTTTTATTTGGGGTGAGTTTTTTTCTGAATATTTTCAACCCATGGTTGATTGAGTTCACAGATGTAGAACCCACAGATACAGAGGGCCAACTATACTGCCACTTCAAGCCACCTGCTCACATATATTTAATTTCTTGTCATTGAAATAACCTTCAATCATTTTTCCTGCAGTTAACACCATATGGCCTTAAGAATCAAAGTTAAGTATCACCTCTCTGAGTTCTCCCTTACCCTCCCTACCTCTCTGTCTGATTTAGATTCCCTCTACCTACTGACATAGCTTCTACACAAACTATAATCATACTGAACTGGGACCACTAATTTGTTTTCTACTTCCTCACGAGACTGGAAGCTTCTTGAAAACATGGGCCATGTTTTATTTTAATATTACTCATTCAACACAGATAGATAGATAGATAGATAGATAGATAGATAGATAGATAGATAGAATAGGCAGATAGATGAATAGATAGATAGATGAATAGATAGATAAATAGAAGATAAAAACATAAATATCATTTAATCTTTACAAGCAGGGATTTGAATTAAATTCATTATGATTTCACGACTCCAAGAACATGTAATATGGTGTTTATTACATTCAATAAATGGATAAATTCATGGATAGAATAGAATTAGTTATCCAATTAATTTATAAACTCTGTAATTGACTTTTTGTACTTACTGAACATTAGAATCTTTTAATAATCTGATGTTGCTTTCTCAAAGCATAAAAAACACCTTTGTCAGCTTACTACACTCCCTGTGTCTGTGAGTTCTGCATTCATGGACTCAACCAACCAAAGATCCAAATATTAAAAAGAAAAACCCATGAAAAATATCAACACAATAAGAAAGAATATCAATAAAAAAGAATACCGTATAGTAACTATTTACATAGCATTTACATCTTGTTAGGTATTATAAGTACTCTAGTGTTGATTTAAGTACATAACAGGATGTGTGTAGGTACAAATACCATGCTACTTTATATAAGAGACTTGAGCATCCACAGATTTTGATACCCTCAAGTTCCTGGAACCAATCCCCCACAAACACCAAGGGATACCATGGATACCAAGGGTTTACTTTGCTACAAAATTCATTACATTTTTCTTACTTTATTATTATATTACTTTATTACATTTGCTATTATCTTTGGCTTTGAGGTCATTGATTGCTATTGTACCTTTATGGTGTAAATACTATATACTGGGGTGCTACTGTGCATCTCTTCCCAGTTCTGTGTTCAGTAATGTCATGTTAATAGCTTGAAATCAATCATGATGAGAGTATTTATACCATGAAAATTGTCAAACACTATAAATCAAAAATTGATTTGTGCTAAGGTTGAAATATATTTATATTACATAGTATTATATAAATAAATATAATTTGTATAGGATGAGAAATCATTTAACAGTAGACCATATATTGAATTTAGTGACAATAAGTTTATTGGAAGAAAGACTACTTGGATTAGGATGTAACTCAATTTATCAAGTCATGGATGTATGGCAACTATAGGTTGGCTATGGACATAAGAATTTAGCAAAAATCAGTGAAAGCATTTGTGATAAGTGGCATATGATATTTGCAATTCAGAGTACATTTTATTATTATTTGTAAATTGCATGCTACACTTCCTTTTAAGCTGTAAAATCTGTAATAACTTATGTGCCACAGATACACATACACTTTTTTTCATAAAATTGGTTGTTAAACATTTATCTGCACACCAAGAGGTCATGGGAGTTGTGTGATAGTTCACCTAAATCTGAAGATCTTACCAATAGTTTCCAAGACAAAAGCTGGAGATGGCAGTTATAAAACTCTTAGAAAAAAATTAAGTGTACATCTTGTGACCTTGTAGTAGGCAATAGTTTCTTAGATAAGACACCAAAAGTACAAGTAACAAAAGAAAAAAATAAATGAACTCAACATTATCAAAATTAAACATTTTTATCTTTCAAATGACTATTGAGAAAATAAAAAGGCAACCCTCAAAATGAGTGAAAATATTTATAAATCACATATCTGATAAGGGATGGTATCCAGAACAGAAAACTCTTATAGCTCAATACTAGAAAGATAAATTAGCCAGTTTTTGTTTGTTTGTTTCACCTAATACACTTAGATTTTCTTTCTTTTTTTTTCTTTTTATTACCCAGTTTTAAAATGGGCAACAGATCGGAATAGATATTTCTGCAAAGATATACAATTGGCCAATAAGCACATGAAAAGACATTCAACATCATTAGCTATCAAAGAAATGTAAATCAAAACCACAATGAGATACCACTTCACAACTACTAGGATAGCTATAATAAATATTAAAAAAAGATACATAACAACAAATATTGGTAGGATATGAAGGAATCGAAACCACTTCATTCATTGCTGATGGGAATGTAAAATGGTGCAGCCCCTTTGGGAAACAGCCTGGCATTTCTTCCAAAGGTTAAACATAGTGTTACCATATGACCCAGCAATCTCACTCCTAGGTATATACCCAAGAGAAATGAAAACCTGTGCACACAAAAACTTGTACATGAATGTTCATAACAGCATTAATTAAAATAGCCAAAAAATGAAAACAAACCAAATTCTGTCAACTGATGAGTAAATAAAAGATGATGTATCTATACAATGGAATATTATTCAGCAATTAAAACAAAATGAGGGTGGGACTATGCACAGGACCCAACAAGGAAGACTAAATAGAAGAAGCCAATGAGATAAGAAAACCCAGTCCTTGCAACCTCCCTGGAAGCTCTAGGTTTTGTTGGTCCCATTTTACCTGCGTCTAAACAGAAGCTCAAAGTGGTCATGTTACAAGATGCCTCAATGAGACAGGGAAAGAATCTAAACTGCCAATTATCTGAGTTTAGTTCAGGTTTTTCCACACCTCTAAGATTAGAACTGAAGAAAAGATAAGATTCTAAAAACGTGTATTGTTGCTATCACTGTACTCATCTGCTGTTCTAGCATTAGGATTTTGGCCAGTAATTTACCATAAGAGTTACATTACTGAGTTAAATTTGTCTCACTTCTTCAAAACACTAACAACATACATCTACCTCTACTATCATCCCTTCTCCAACTTCTCAATATAGTTAAACTGAAGAACATCTTTGGACTCACAGGGCTGACCAGCCAAGAGGAAGGCATGTTTCACACAAAGCTATGGATACAGCTGTGAGAGACGGACCTAAAGACAGTTCCAGATAAGCAGCACTGCTTGCCTCCTGCTGCAGCCACAGTTTTGTGAATTCACCTGACTTCCTCCTCTTCTTTGCTGCTCAGTACTTTTTTTCATGTTTGGTTTAACCACTATGTTTCTCACTGTCCTAACCTTCCCATTTTGTCATTTTAACTGGAGTATGGTAGATAGCTAAAGCAGCTTATAAACTGAGTTAAATGACTGGGATAGAGCAGTATTTAAATCTAGGAAACAGAATTGTAGAACAGTGATAATGGTTAATGATGGAAAAATTATATTGGAAAACCTGTATTTGACCTTTAAAGGAACCAACATTTGTGTATTTAAGAATCAAAGGCCGGGCGCGGTGGCTCACGCCCGTACTCCCAACACTTATGAGGCCGAAGCGGGCGGATCAGGACGTCAAGAAATCGAGACCATCCTGGCCAACATAGTGAAACCCCGTCTCTACTAAAATATAAAAGTAGCTACGCGTGGTGGCTCGCGTCTGTAGTCCCAGCAACTCGGGAAGCTGAGGCAGGAGAATTGCTTGAACCTGGGAGGCGGAGGTTGCAGTGACCCGAGATCGTGCGGTTGCACTCCAGCCTGACGCCTGGCGACAGAGCAAGACTCCGTCTCAAAAAAACATAAAAATAAAAGAATCAAAAAAGTTTTAGGCAGAAATTCCTAGTAATGACATCTCATTAATAATAAAGATTTTTCTACTCCACGCATCAAAAATTTAGATCTTTCATCAAGTGCAATAGTTATTTATTTTTAAATCAAGCCTGACCTCTAGTGGCGAAATTGAATTAATTCAATACCTGAATCTACTGAACAGTCATAATGGTCCAAAAAAAGAAAAGAGCCCAACATTATAACCTTCCTAGTACAATACAAAAGGTAAAATCCAGTTCCACCTATGAAATATTTCTGCAAAAAACAAAAATCAATCCTGAATCTTATCTAGTGTCTAGGTCCAACAAGCAGTTTAGAGGAAATAAAAAGGCAGGTAAACATGTTAGATGCCACTAAAATAGAATGTGGGAAGTGCTACTGCACAAAAGAACATAAGAAATGTGGTAGAAGAGAAAATTATAGATTAAAACAATGAGAAGTTTTATTATTATAGATTTAAAGTGTCCTAAGATACTTGCAGATTAAAACTATCATATTAAGCTAATGCTATGTGTGGATCTTGTTTTGATGCTGATTTGAACGAACTTTTTTTTTTTATCATGGAAATTAAGGAAACATAAACTGACTGGATATTATATGGTACTACAAAATTATAGTTCACTTTGAAAGTATGATACTGATATGATTACTTTTTAAAATTATCTCTTAGATATACGTAGTTAACTATTTATGCTTGGAATTTTTAAAACTACAGATGCAAAGGCCCTGTTTTTAGGAACAGAAAAGAGGCTAGTGTGGAGTGAATGAGGGACAATGTAGAGATGATCTCAGAAAGGCAGTGGGGATGTGGGATAATTAGGGGATGATGGAATTTTTAATGAGATGGGACATCACCAGAGTGTCATAAAACCCCAAATTCAGGCTCAAGCACCTGACATGCAATTGATGCCAAACACTGACACACGGGTGCTCAGAGACTGAGAAAGATTTATTTGATTTGGTCAAAGCAAGAAGGCAGGAGAGCAAGATTTCTCAAATCCATCTTAACAAAAAGAATCAGGGGCTGGGCACGGTGGCTCATACCTGTAATCCCAGCACTTTGGGAGGCCAAGGTAGGTGAATCACTCGAGGTCAGGAGTTCGAGACCAGCCTGCCCAACGTGGCAAAACCCCGTGTCTACTAAAAATACAAATATTAGCCAGGTGTGGTGGTAGGCACCTATAATCCCAGCCACTCTGGAGGCGAAAGCAAGAGAATTACTTAAACCTGGGTGGCAGAGGTTGCAGTGAGCCCAGAGCACTGCACTCCAGCCTGGGTGAAAAAGTGAAACTCCATTTAAAAAAAAAAAAAAAAAAAAAAAAGCAGCATGGAGTTTTTATGCAGCCAAAGGATAAAAGAGGGGGAGTGTCAGGAAAAAAGGGGGGAAAGCCTATGTTTCTTCAGTCCCAAATAACACCTTGAGCAACCAGACATCCTGGCGTCAGGAGCTGGTCATGACATCCTTAGAGGCAATTTATTTCACCTTTGTTAACTCACCATTGAGTCCATTGGTCTCCTTGCTGTTTCTGAATGTGGTTTCACCCATCCCTCCTGCTGCTCTCCACACCTTTTCACTTGTTGGTTCCTCCCTTGCCTCCTTTAGATTTTTTTTTTTTTTCTTACAGGTTAATTAGTCCTTCATGAACTGTTTTGAAGTCAACATCATTCCTGCCTCTCTCCATCCAGCATTCCCTATACACCTTTGGGTATATACCTAGAATTGCTGGATCAAACAGTAATTCTGTGCTGAACTTTCTGAGGAACAACCATGCTATTTTCTATAGCAGCTACACAATTTATATTCCCACTGGCAAGGTACAAATATCCAGATTTCTCCACATCCTTGACAACATTTGTTATTTTCTATTCTTCGGGTAATATTCATCCTAATGAATATGAAGTGTATTTCATTGTAGTTTTGATTCACACTTCCCTAATGATTAGTGATGTTAAGCACCTTTTCATGTGCTTATTGGCCATTTGTACCATTTCTTTGGAGAAATGTCTATTCAAATTATTTTCCCATTCTTAAATTGGGTTATTTGTTTTTTGTTGTTGTTGAGTTGTAGACATTCTTTACATATTCTTATTTTGTATATATCAAATATATGATTGGTAATATATTTGTCTCATTCTGTTGGTTTCCTTTTATTGATGTACAGAAGTTTAGCAGGAGAGGTTTTAAAAGCTGGAGTAGGGGATAGTAGGCCGTCTATGTTAACTGGCCTTACCTAAAAAGAAACGCTAACTTTCCTGTATCTTTGTGATAGGAGGTACTTATTATAACTTAGAGCTAAGCACCCTCTGAAGTTGGTTACTGCCCTCCCAACAGAAACTGGAGGCAGGGGCTCTATCTTCCTTGATTATTACACCACAAGGAGATGGCTGTCAAGTCCTTAAGAAAGACATTCCAGGGTTGTAGAATTGGTAACAGGCATTTTTTAAAAGTTATATCTCACAGGAGCAAAAAAAGAGCCTACAAATTTTTTATAGTAAATGATCTAAGGAAAGGGAGGTCAGTGGCCTAGAGTTAGGAAGAAATCCTACCTAAAGTTAGGGGAACTGACAGAAATATTAATGAGACATTATTTTGGCCACCTTGGTTAAAATAAAACATTTGGATGCCAGGCATGGTGGCTCATGCCTGTAATTCCACCACTTTGGGACACTGAGGCGGGTGGATCACCTAAAGTCAGGAGTTCAAGACCAGCCTGGCCAAGATGGTGAAACTCTGTCTCTACTAAAAATACAAAAATTAGTCAGGCATGGTGGCGGGCACCTATAGTCCCAGCTACTTGGGAGGCTGAGACAGGAGAATTTTGAACCCAGGAGGCGGAGGTTGCAGTGAGCCAAAATCACACCACTGCACTCCAGCCTGGGAAGCAGAGTAAGACTCCATGCCCCCCGCCCCCCCAAAAAATTAGCCGGGTGTGGTGACGAGAGCCTGTAATCCCAGCTATTAGGTAGGCTGAGGCAGGAGAATTGCTTGAACACAGGCGGCGGAGGTTGTGAAATGAGATGGCACCATTATACTCCAGTGTGAGAGACAAGAGCAAAACTCCATCTCAAAGGGGAAAAAAAGCATTTGGGACGTTACAGATGAGAAAAACTAATTTCAACTGGAAGAAATTCCAGAAAGTCCCTGAGAGGTATTAACATTTATGTAGTGAAGCAGGCTGGTATAAGATTTAACAGACAAATTTATTAAAAAAGAAAATGCCAGATAAAGGAAAATCATTAGTTAAAAAAATAAATCAAGAGAGAAATAAAAGCTTACAACAAAATAGACAATGCAGCCAGCAAGACAGCAGAATGTAAAGCAACTATCACGGAAGGCTGTCTAGAAATATGGATAGGCTCAGACCATGGAGGAACTAAACATCATATTAAGAATGCAGACTTCATTTTATGGACACTAGGGGCTCAAAAAAAATGTAACAGGGGGCATATGACACGATCTAGGTTTTGGAAGTGTGAAAAGCAGCTGGAGAGGGGAGTCAGGCAGGACAGAAGGCTTTGTCTTTCCATTGCCATGGCCGTGGCTGGCACACCTGTCAGAACAGCTGTCCATAAGACAGCAGGTAGGGCCTCCTCACATACTGCTGCAACCCCCCTCTCTCTGCCTGTGCTTGCACCTGCCCTGTCCTGGGAGGAGTGACTTGAGCTAGAAAAGAAGCTGTGACATCAGTAGCAATGGTACCAGAGAGGCAAGCATTAGGGAAGGAGGTGTTAGATATAATGAACCCCAAGTTTCTCTTCAAAGAATCAGTATGTCAGTATGTTCAGATCTCTTATTCTTTAATTTTCTATTTTAAAGTTTAACTTCCTTGTAGTTCCAGTAAACAGCTTCCTCCACCGGTTCTAATCAGTAGTTCATATCTGTTGCCCTGGTCTGCGGCTCCATCCTGACTCATCCCGGTCACCTGCTTCAGTCACCTGCTCCAGTCACCTGCTCCAGTCACCTTCTTTGACCTAGGTCACCCCTGGCTACCTGCTCTGACCCACCAGTAACCGTCCTTTCCACCAAACCACCCACCCTGGCACTCCAGCTCAGACCCCTGCTCTCCTTAAAATAGCCAATCAGGATTAGTCTAGTTTGTGCGGTCTAACCCTAGGCAATAGGGGAACAACACAGCAGTAGAGGTGAGCCACGTCAGCCATAAGTACCCCTTCCCCTCCTTGTCCAGGTGTGCGGCCACCATTGCTCCATCCGTGAGCCACACCCTTCTATAGAAGTAAACTGCCTTGCTGAGAGGATTTATCTTCGAGTGCTATTTCTTTGGTGGCATTGAAATTTTACTTATAACAGAGGGACAGTGTGACCCTCATAAGAAAATAATTTCATTCAGAGCAGAGCCAGGCAGCCAAGCCTTCAACTCTAAAATCAAGGACCCACTAATGTAGGGGTAGCTCAAGGCAACAGCCCTGACAGCACTAGGGAAGGAAAGTGAGGCTCCTGATGAGTTATCTGCATTACAAGTACCCAACACAGCCAGACTTGGGTGGGTCTTCTCCACCACCACTGCTGGTCACTGAAAGAGCACTTAACATGTTACTCTGTGCCTCTTTTTTTCAAGTACACTGGCAGTTAGATCTGGTGGCTTGATTAAATTCAGATTTATGTTTTTTTGTAAAAATATTTCATAAACAGTAATACTATAAAGTACTATTTATATAGTACAGCACATAGCACATAATCTTTGATCATCTCACTTTTGGTGTTATTAAGATTAGCCAGGTATTGTCAGCCTAATCTACTATAAAGTGGATAACTACTAAATTCCCTTTCAACCTTCTACCCATTTGGTTATTTGGCAACCATTAATAATTATTCCCTAGAAGCATTATTTTCTTACGGGTTGCAAAATGGTGATATTCCATTATTTCTTATTCATTTATTCACTGAAATTTTTTTATTAAAAAGCCTTCCCCAGGCTGGGCGTGGTGACTCATGCCTGTAATCCCAGCACTTTGGGAGGCTGGGGCAGGCAGATTAGATCACCTGAGGTTAGGAGTTCATAATCAGCCTGGACAACATGGTGAAACCCCGTCTCTACTAAAAATACAGAATTCGCTGGGTGTAGTTTCACACGCCTGTAATCCCGGCTACTGAGGAGGCTGAGGCAGGGAAATCATTTGAACCTGGGAGGCAGAGGTTGCAGTGAGTTTGCCCCATTGCATTCCAGCCTGGGCAAAAAGAGCGAAACTCTCTTAAAAAAAAAAAAAAAAAAAAAAGTTCTCCTCTATCAACTCTGAATTTCAGTTTGTGTAGGAAAGCAAAAAATTTGGTTTAAAAGACTTTTTAAAAAGCAATTTCAGAATAATGAGCTCATGCCTAGCAATCCTCAATGTGACCAGCAAGAGGTTTTATAAAAGCATTGAAATTTATGTTTTTTGATATTTTTGATATATTTCAAACCATTTCAGTCAAAAAAATCTTTCTGATTCTCCTCGATGTTCCAATTGTGCCTTCATTTGCCAGCAGGAGCCCTTTCAAGTTGGATTCTGTATCACTGCTTGCAGAAACACACACACACATACAGAGGATTCAGAACGCACGTGCCTTCTGCTTCTCTCTGAGACCCTATCTAGTCATCCTCATCTGCTAGTGGATCTGCTCATATTCCAGTGGCCAAAGTGAGTCACACAGCCACATGCAAATCGCCATGAAGAAGTACACTCTGCCCAAACTGAAGCCATGGGAAGAAAAGTAAGAAATAAAAATTTTTAAAAATCCTGTGAACTAATACTACTATCTACCACATTGAATGGGATGGTTCATTTTACATGTCAATTTTGCTAGGTTACAGTACACAATCAAACATTAATCTAGGTGTTGCTATGAAGGTATTTTGGAGATGTATTTAATATCTATAATCAGTTGACTTTAGGTAAAGGAGATTAATCTTTACCTAAAGTGGGTAGAACTTTTTCAATTAGCTGAAGGCCTTAAGAGCAAAATCTGAGATTTCTCAGAGAAAAAGAAATTCTGCCTCAAGACTGCAGCATCAACTCTTGCCTGAGTTTCCAGCCTACTCAGCTGCCCAACAGATTTCAGACTTGCCAGATTCCATAATCACGTGAGCAAAATATTTAAAATGAAGGGATGGCTCTGGTCAGAGCAATTAACGAAGGAAAAGAAATAAAAGGGTTCAAATTGGGAGAAAAAAAGTATAACTATCTCTGTTCACAGATTACATGATTCTTTATATAGAAATACTAAAGAATATACACATGTATGTACACATACAAAACTATTAGAGCTAATAAGTAAATTTTCAGAGTACATGATCAACACTTGCTATGGTTTAAATATATCCCCCCAAAAACATGCTAGAAACTTAATTCACAATGCAACGATGTTGGGTAGTAGGGCCTAATGTAAGTTGTTTAGGTCATGAGGTCTCACCATCATGAATGGATTAATGCCAACTGTAAAAAGACTTGAGGCTTTAAGTTTGATCCCTTGCTCTCTAGCCCTCTCTTTGCCCTGCCACCATGGGATAACATACCGACTAGGCTCTCATCATATGCCAGCCCTTCAATCTTGGACTCTTCAGTCTCCAGAACCATGAGGCAATAAATTCCTGTTTATTATATATTACCCAGTCTGTAGTATTCTGTTACAGCAGCAAGAAATGGACTTAGACAATACCCCAAAATCAACTGTGTTCCTATACATCAGCAGTGAGCAATCTGGAAAATAAATAATTTCATTCATAATAGCATTTGCTAAGGACTGAATATGTCCCCTCAAAATTAACATATTGAAGTTCAAACCCCCAGTGTCACTGTATTTAGAGATGGGACCTATAAGAAGGTAACTGAGGTTAAATGGATCACAGGAGTGGAGTTCCAATCCTATAGATTAGTATCTTCACAAAAAAACAAAACAAAAGAAAACAAAAAAACCACGCCAGATCTCTTTCTCTACATATGTGTGTCTCTGTTTCCCTTTCCTTCTCCCCCTTCCTTTGTCATATGAGAATGCAGAAAGAAGGTGGCCATCTACTTGCCAGTAAGAGCCCTCAACAGTAACCAAACTGGCAAGCACCTTGATCTTGAACTTCACAGCCTCCAAAACTGTAAGAAATAAATTTCTGTTGCTTAGGCCATTCAGCTGATAGTATTTTGTTATAGTGGCTTAAGCAAACTAAGATAGATTTTTTTCCTACCAAGAAGTTGGGTGTTGCTTTAATAGAACCTAAAAATGTGAAAGTGGCTTTGGAACTAGATAATGGGTAGAGGTTGAAAGAATTTTGAGGTGCATGCTAGAAAAAGCCTAGATTCCCATGCTAGAAACATGGATGTTAAAGGCAATTCTGGTAAGAACTCAGAAATACAGTTGAAGAGAAAACCTCCATCTTCTTAGAGAAAACATAATCATGAACACAATTTTGGTAAATAAATGGATGTTAAAGGCCATTCTTGTGAGGTCTCAGAAATGAAGAATGGGTCACTGGAAGACAGAAGAAAGGCAATCCTTGTTATACAGTGGCAAATAACTTGGCTGACTTGTGTTCTAGTGTTTTTTGGAAGACAGAATTTGTGAATGATAAAATTGAATGTTTAACTGAGATTTTTAAGCAAAATGTTGAAAGTATGACCTGGGTCTTCGTGAATGCTTACAGTCAAATGCAAGAGGAGAGAGATGAATGAAAGAAGAAATTATTAAGCAAAAAGGAACCAAACATTAAATATTTAGAAAATTCTCTGTCATATTGCAAAAAATGAGAAAGTATATTCTAAAGAGAACACCAAAGTGTGACTAGACTATCATTTGATAAATAAATTATGAGATTTTATGAGCAGAAACACTGCCTGTTTCAACTGAAGGGGATGCAGACAAGACAAAAATGATGTAAGACTTTTACATCCTCGATTCTACAGGACAGAACAATAGAGCTATCCAGCTGTGAACCTGCACTATTCTCTATGGGAAGAATGATCTCAAAGTAATTCAGATGTTATCAAGGTCATTGCCTAGCAAAATTTGGGGGATGAGACCCTGCCTGGGAGAGCGTGCCTGGCAGAGTGTGGGGAGGGGCACAGCATCCACCTAGGGTCCAGAAGGCAGGGCCACCATCCCAGTAGGTCTGGAAGACTGGGCACTGAATCAAAATGGATTATTCTTGAGCCTTAAAATCTACTGGAATTTGCCTTGCTAGCTTGGGACCTGTCATGTTCTGCCACTGTATTTTGGAAGCAAATAATTTGCCTGGTTTTACAGTTTCACAGCTGGAGAGCAATTTTGCCTCAGGATGAATCATCTCTCAAGTCTCACTCTTACCTGTTTTAGGTGATATTTAGATGAGTCTTTGGACTTCAGACTTTAGAGTTGATGCTGGAATGAGTTAAGACTTTTGAGGCTGTTGGGGTGGTATGAATGTATTTTGTATTCAGTAAGGACATAAATTGCAGTGGTACAGAAGTCTGTGGACTGGATTATGTCTCCACAAAATTCATATGTGAAGCCCCAAACCCTAATGGCACTGTATTGGAGATAAGATCTATAAGGAAGTAATTAAGGTTTAAGAAGATTATAATGGCAGGTCCCTTAGCCAATAGGATTAGAATACTCATAAGAAGAGACACGAGAGCTAGTGTGCTTGCACAATGGATTCTTGGTTACGACACCAAAAGCACAGGTAACAAAATAGACAAATTAGGCTTCATCAAAATTAAAAACGTTTGGACACAAGAGGATATTATCAAGAAAGTGAAAAGACAACCTACAGAATGGGAGAAAGTATCCACTAATGAATGATACATCTCATAAGGTCTAATATCCAGAATATATAACTACTCATAACTTCAACAACAAAAACAACTCAATTTAAAAGTGGGGAAAGACCTTGAATAGAGAGATCTCCAAAGAAGATATACAAATGGCCAATAACAGCATGAAAAGATGCTCAACATAACTAGCCATTAGAGAATGTGAACCAAACCCACAATAAAAGACCACTACACACCCTTTGGGATGGTTACTATCAAATGAATAGAAAATTATGGTGTTAGTGAAGATGTAGAGAAATTGGAATCCCCTGACAATGCTCTTGGTATATAAAATGGTTCAGCTGCTGTAGAAACATTTGTTTATGGGTTCCTCAAATATTTTCACATAGAATTAGTTTAAGACCCTGAAGTTCCACTATGTTTACACCCAAAAGAATTGAAAACAGGGACTGGAACAAATACGTATATAGAAATGTTCATAGCATCACTATTCACAATAGCCCAAAAGCAGAAACCCAAATGTCCATCAATGGATGGACAGGTAAAACTACGGCATCTAGGTACAGTGGAATTAGTAGCCATAAAGAGAAATGAAGTACTGATACATGCCACAAGATGTACAAGGTGAACCTGCAAAAGATTATGCTAAGAAGACCAAAAGGTCACACATTCCATTTATATGAAATATCCGTAATAGGTACCACAGTTTTGTAACCGGATTTGCAGCTTGTGCTTCGGTCTCAGGTTCTTGGCTTCCCTTGCTCGAATAATCGAGCAGAGAGCCTTATCCCCACGGTGTGTGCCAACTCCAAACAAGTGTTCATGGCCCGAGAGAGTGAGCAGCAATGCAGTTTACTAAGCAAAAGAAAGTAAAAGCTTCCAGATCTTGGAAGGGGACCAAAAGGGTTGCCGTTGTTGGCCAGGGCTGCCTGGACTTATATCCTCAAGTAATTTTGAGTTGCTGAGTGTTTGCCCCCTAGTCCTGTGTGGAGAGAGGGCTTGTGACCATGAGTCACCTAATTTTCTTTTTCTGGTGGTTGTTTCCTAGTTTCTGTTGAACTTGCAAGCACTATCGGAATGCGGTTGAACAGCTAAGTGACACTTTGAACACTGCCTTCTGATATGGTTGAAGTACCCATGTTGACCTTTTCCCATACTAGGGTTTCTAGAAAGTTCCCCATTGACCCAAAAGGTTTTATTCCCTCAGTTTGAAATGTGATTGCCATTTGCCAAGGGCTGACTGAGGAAGGAATGGGACTAACCACTTAATGTGTTTGAATTTTATTTTGCAGTGTACTTTAATACATTTTTAATGTGTGCAACCACTACCTCTAGTTCCAACACATTTTCATTTATCACGGCACTTGGCATTGTGAACAGCAAATAATAAACGCTCATTAAAAAGGTTCGCCCCAGGCGGTGCACAAGAGATGGCTCATGCCTGTAATCCCAGCACTTTAGGAGGCCGAGGCGGGTGGGTCACTTGAGATCAGCACTTCAAGACCAGCCTTGCCAACATAGTTAAACAGTCTCTACCAAAAATACAAAAATTAGCCGGGTGTGGTGGTGCACGCCTATAATCCTAGCTACTCGGGAGGCTGAGGCAGGAGAATCGCTTTGACCCAGAAGGCAGAGGTTGCAGTGAGCCGAAATTTCACACCATGCCACTCTGGCGTGCGCGACAGAGCGAGACTCTGTCTCAAAAATAAACAAACAAAACAAATCTTACAATGTGTGCTGGTAATGCAGTTTCTGAATGTTTAGAACCCTTCTCTGGGGTGATTTTTAAAAAAACATTAAACTAATGGGCAGTTGATACACTACAGAAGGTTGTACGCATTGCATTGGACCAGTAAATGTAGGTACAGTGTCGCTGTTTTTCCATTCGGATGTGCTAAGCAAAGAGAAAAGCTAGTTTTACGTTTCTTTCACTCTAGAAATTCAACAGGCTCGCTCTTCCCCAAAATCTTTTCTACAAAGTCCCTCCCACTTTGCAGACTCTGACTCCCGGCCTGAGCAGAGTCCCTGAGCCCTACCTCACTGGAGTCTGGCGCGAAACGCGGGCTTGAGGCTTCCGGCCGCGGCCCCGCCCTCCAGGCTCCTCCCCTTCCTCCCGCATTTCCCGCCTCCCCCGGCCCAGTCCGCCAGTCGGAAGTGCGGCCACCGGAACAGGCAGTTGGTGAGGGTGTAGCATCGCGCCGCCGAAGGGGCGGGTGAGCGTTGCGGCAGAGCTCCCGGAGCAGTCTTAAGGCCTAGCGGCGGGGCGACCCGCAGAGGTGGTCGGCGGCGGCAGGTGAGTGTGACCGGCGAGCTGCTGGCAACGCGGTGGCTCAGGAGCGCGAGATCCGGCCAGGGTCAGAGGTGAGCGGGCCGCGTCCCAGAGCCGGCTGGAGGAAGATGGGGTCCCCAGAGACCCGGCGGGCCGGGGCGGGGGTCACAGCAGCCCGCGCCATCGCCTTTCGTGGTGTGGCTGAGCCGAACTTTTAATTTTAGTTTGACTTTTGCGTTCCAGATACGGGCATTTCCGGACACTGGCAAGAATTTTGCCTTGCGCATCTTCGAAGGCGGTTTCTTGGTGTCCATATTGCATAAAGGCTGGTTGCTCCTCTGTGGAGTTGACGGTTTTACACGTAAAGCCTAAGTTGTGACAAAAGCCCCTGCAGTTGGAAGACTCAGGTCGATCAGGGCAATCAGTAGAATTGATAGCAGCGTTTAAAATTGGATTAATTACTGGCCATGGTTACCAGGCGTTCAGAAATGAACTTGGAGAACAGCTGTCCTGGAAGCTATCTCCCGTGACCACCGCGTAGGGGGGCCGCGTCTTCTTGAGTGCAATACATCAAAGTCTCTAGCAGGACTCAAAATATAGTGATAAGCAGGATTTTTGGAGTTAAATTGAGTGCACAGTGTTTGGGTTGATCACAATGGTATAAAGTTAGACCAAAATTAAACACATATTCGTCTCTGAGCAGAATCTGGTCCTTATTTTAATGCTTTGCTTTTTAAAAAAAATGTGAAAACGAGTACTGGTTTGATTAGTTTTAAGGTTGTAATATTGGAAGGGACCTAAGATAGAACATTGAGAGTTCTGAATTCTGATCTAGGTATGTGATGTTACGAAAGTCAGTTGTTCTGATTGCCTTATTCTGTAAAACGGTGATGATAATGATTACAGTTTTCTCACAGATTCTAATAAATTCTGTATACAGTCAGGATATTTGCTTTGTGAGAGTTTATGAAGTTATTCGTTTTTGTCTGAAGTACTTAAATAATTTAAAGTTAGTAATCCCCCATCCCCAATTTAGTGACAAGAAATCTTAATTTTAAAGTCGTCACATTTTGTCCAAAAGTACGTAGTGCATTTTCATCTTCAAATTCAGTGGTAGAAAATTTTCAGCTTAACCTAAATTCAACTTAAAACTCCTCTCAGCTCTTCAAGGGTAAGATTAATATCTTACTCATTGTAAATGATTGTAAATTATTTATAGTTGTATGGTGCTTTTGTTGTATTAGGAGTTTAGCTCATTTTTAAAAATTGTTTAATTCCGCTCCCCCCCCCCACACACACACCAAGATGAAGTTCACTCTTGCTGCTCAGACTGGAGTGCAGTGGCGCGATCCCAGCTTACCTTGTCCTCCTGGGTTTAAGAGATTCTCCTGCCTCAGCCTCCCGAATAGCTGGGATTACAGGGGTGTGCCACCACACCCTGCTAATTTTGTTTTGTTTTTTTTTTTTTTTTTTAGTAGAGACTGGGTTTCATCATTGTTGGTCAAGCTGGTCTGGAACTCGGGACCTCAAATGATCCATCCGCCTCGGTCTCCCTTACAGGCGTGAGCCACTGTGCTCGGCCAATTTTTATTTATTTATTTATGACACTGAGTCTTGCTCTGTCACCCAGTTAGGTGTGCAGTTCGTGATCTCGGCTCACTACAACCTACACCTCCCAAGTTCAAGCGATTCTCATGCCTCAGCCTCCTAAATAGCTGGGATTACAGGTGCAACCCACCACACCTGAGTGATTTTTGTGTTTTTAGTAGAGAGGGTGGTTTTGCCATGTTGCCCAGGCTAGGTCTCGAACTCCAGAGCTGAAGCGATCCACCTGCCCTGGCCTCCCAAAGTGCTGAGATCACAGACCTGAGCCACTGCACCTTGCCTTCTGTATGTTTTTGTAGAAACAGTTTCCCCATGTTACTCAGGCAGGTCTGGAACTACTGCTCCTGGGCTCATGCCATCCAGCAGCCTCCGTCTGTCTCAACTGTTGTGAGCCAAACCCCACCTGGCCCTTTCAGTTTTTTTTTTTTTTAAACTGGCTTGGCAAAAACCAAAGCTTTGGGGTTCACTGAAAATCAAAGCAAAACTGTTTTACCTGAAAAATCTTGTTTTCTGTCATCAGAAGTTGTTCCTTAGCTGTGTAGACACCCAGCTTCACTGGTTACATGAAATTAGGTGAATAGATTAATCATTTTTATTTATCATCATTCTCAGAGTGTATGTTTTCTATTCATTTTTATTTTATTTTATTATTATTATTTTTTGAGACAGGATCTTGCTCTGTTACCCAGGCTGGAGTACAGTGGTGTGATGATGGCTCACTGCAGCCTCTGTTTCTCAGGCTCCAGTGATCCTCCTGGCTCAGCCTCGTGAGTAGCTGGGACTACAGACGTGTGCCACCATGCTGGACTAATTTTTTTTCTACCCTTAGTAGTGACAAGGTCTCACTGTGTTGCCCAGGCTGGTCTCAAACTCCTGAGCTCAGATGATCCTCCCACCTGGGCCTCCCAAAGTGCTGGGGTTACAGGTGTGAGCCACCATGCCCAGTCTTATCTCAGAACAAATGTTATGCACCATCTCTGTACTAGGCAGTGTGAGCTTCAACCCTGGCAGCACGTTTGACTCATATGGGGAGCTCCAAAAATGGCAGGGGGGATTGGGTCCCTGTGCCTCAATCTAAACCACTTAATCAGTCTCAAGCTGGTGGGTCACAGGCATCTCTCAGTTTGAAGCACCATAAGTTACTCTTGTGCAGCCAGGATGAGAGCTCCTGTAGTTACAAAAAAGGTTTTCAAGAGTGCATAGTTTGCTTGAAGAGGAGATGGGCTGGTGGGATTGGAGCTGCATCTGGAATATGTATCCTGGGGCATTTGGAGGATACTAATTAAGATGATTTTTTGTTTTTGAGATGGAGTCTTGCTTGTTGCCCAGGCTGGAGTACAGTGATCTCAGCTCACTGCAACCTCCACCTCCCAGGTTCAAGTGATTCTTCTGCCTCAGCCTCTTGAGTAGCTGGGACTACCTACAGGCTCGTGGCACCACAGCCGGCTAATTTTTTGTATTTTTAGTAGAGACAGGGTTTCATCATATTGGTCAAGCTAGTCTCAAATTCCTGACCCCGTGATCTGCCCGCTTCGGTCTCCCAAAGTTCTGGGATTACACCGCACCCAGCGGATTTTTTTTTTTTTAATGCATGACTGTCAACTTTATTCCCACTAGGCAAAAACCAAAAGCAATCTAAATATCTTTCAACAAGTAAATGGTTAAACAAATTCTTAAACATCACACAACAGAATTCTAGGAAGCAATAAAAAGAAAGTAACTACTGACATATATAACAACTTGGATGAATGTCCAGAGAATTATGCTGCATGAAAGAAGCCAATCCAAAAAGTTACAACTGCATGATTCCATTAATAGGAATATATGATATTGTCTAAATGCCAAAATATAGAAAGGGAGATTAGATTAGTGGTTGTAAGGGGTTAAGGAGAAAGAGAGAGAGGGGAGGAAGCAGGCATAGCTATAAAAGAGCAACAGGATGGATCATTGTAGTGATAGAAATATTCTATATTTTGACTGTATCGATGTTAGTATCCTGGTTATGATATTACATTTTAGTTTGAAGTTAATTGCTTTTACAACACCTTTGCAAGAAATTACTTTTGGGGAAAATTGGGTAAAAAGTACATAAATATTATTAATTATAACTACATGTGAGTATACAATTATAACAAAATGCTGATTTAAAAAAATTATTAAAAAATACACATTTCTTGAGATTAGATCTCAGAAGTCATATTGAGTTGGCTACTTATCTCATGTTCTTAGATCTGAGTTGCTGTCTTAAAAATTAATTCAAGTTACTCTTTTAAATACAAAGAAACTCAACACTGTAAATTTTTTTTAAATGTCTGAGAAGCTTGGAAATCTTTTTGTGTGACTGAAAAATTAGCATTATGGGGTTACTCCTACAAAAATATGTATTTTATCTGATGAATTATTTCTTTCTTGTTTCTCTTAATGCAGTACACAGTAAATAGCTGAAAGTACCATACTATATGCCAATTTTAACTTTTTTCCTTTATAGAGATTTATGTTTCTGTTAAGCTATGCATCCATGAGATTTTATTTTATTTTTATTTTTTAAGACATCAGAATTTTAATAATCATTTTAGATAAGTGTACACCTTATTTTTGACACTGCACAAAACTCAAAACATGATTGTTTTTCAAAGTTAAGTTGCAATATGAATTTGAAATTGTATCAGTGAACTTTATATTCTGTTAGTTTAAAATCCATTTGTCTCTCTGCAACTTTGACTCAATCATTACCTGTGCATAATTTTGAAACATCGTTCATTGGTCATTTGGAAAATTAAATTATCAGAGTTACAAAGATCTTTTCAATGTCAGTACATTTCACTAAACAATATCAAAAAGTCAATTTGTCAATATCACCAGCAATCTCATCAGAAGAAGCCTTTAAATAATAGAAAGCAGTCAAATAAAAGTCCCTTGAAATTATAACCTTATGGGTTCAAATTTTATTATTAGCAGTAAATATGGGAAGCTATTTTTCTTGATGGGCTTACTTTGTTATTTTTAAGACAAGTACCAAATAGTTAAGTCTGAATATCTATAATTTGCTTATCAGTTATTTTTTCAAGTAGAAATGGAAAAGGCAGCAGATTCATTTGCAACTAAAAAATACACAAGTGCCCTGGAAAAAACCATCATAATTTAGTATTCGGAAATGGTTTATAATTCCCTTCTCTTTCCACAGAATATTAAAAACACATGTACCCAAGGAGTGAGGTCTTTTATTGTTTTTTTTTTTTTTTTTTAATCAAATAGGCTGAATAATGTATCTTTTTTTTTTTTAGTTAGGTTCTGGGATACATGTGCAGAACATGCAGGTTTGTTACATAGGTATTCATGTGCCATGGTGGTTTGCTGTACTTATCAGCCCGTCATCTAGGTTTTAAGCCCTGCATGCATTAGGTATTTGTCCTAATGCTCTCCCTTCCCTTACCTCCCACCCCTCAACAGGCCCCAGTGTGTGATAGTCCCCTCCCTGTCTCCATGTGTTCTCATTGTTCAGCTCCCGCTTACGAGTGAGAGCATGTGGTGCTTGGTTTTCTGTTCCTGTGTTAGTTTGCTGAGGATGATGGTTTCCAGCTTCATTCATGTCTCTGCAAAGGACATGAATTCATTCTTTTTTATGGCTACATAGTGTATATGTGCCACATTTTCTTGATCTAGTCTGTCACTGATGGGCATTTAGGTTGGTTCCAAGTCTTTGCTATTGTAAATAGTGCTTCAATAAATATACGTGTGCATATATCTTTATGTAGAATGACTTATAATCCTTTGGGTATATACCCATTAATGGGATTGCTGGATCAAATGGTATTTCTGGTTCTAGATCCTTGAGGAATTGCCACACTGTCTTCCACAGTGGTTGAACTAATTTACACTCCCACCAACAGTGTAAAAGTGTTCCTATTTCTCCGCAGCCTCACCAGCATCTGTTGTTTCCAGACATTTTAATGATTGCCATTCTAATTGGCATGAGATGGTATCTCATTGTGGTTTTGATTTGCATTTTTCTAATGACCAATGATAATGAGCATTTTTTCATATGTTCAAAAGGTCATCTTTTGAGAAGTGTCTGTTCATATTCTTTGCCCACTTTTTGACCGGGTTATTGGTTTTTTTCTTGAAAATTTAAGTTCCTTGTAGATTCTGGATATTAGACCCTTGTCAGATGGATAGATTGAAAAAATTTTCTCTTGTTCTGTAGATTGCCTGTTCACTTTAATGATAGTTTCTTTTGCTGAGCAGAAGCTCTTTAGTTTAATTAGACCTCATTTGTCAATTTTGGCTTTTGTTACAATTGCTTTCAGTGTTTTAGTCATGAAGTCTTTCCCCATGCCTATGTCCTGAATGTTATTGCCAAGGTTTTCTAGGGTTTTTATGGTTTTAGGTTTTACATTTAAGTCTTTAATCCATTTTTGTATAAGGTGTAAGGAAGGGATCCAGTTTCTGTTTTCTGCATATGGCCAGCCGGTTTTCCCAACACCATGGATTAAATAGGCAGTCCTTTCCCCATTGCTTGTTTTTGTCGGGTTTGTCAAAGATCAGATGGTTGTAGATGTGTGGTGTTATTTCTAAGGCCTGTATTCTGTTCCATTGCTCTACATATCTGTTTTGGTACCAGTACCATATTGTTTTGGTTACTGTAGCATTGTAGTATAGTTTGAAGTCAGGTAGCGTGATGCCTCCAGCTTTGTTCTTTTTGCTTAGGATTGTCTTGACTATACAAGCACTTTTTGGCTCCATATGAAATTTAAAGTAGTTCTTTCTGGTTCTGTGAAGAAAGTCAATGGTAGCTTGATATGAATGGCGTTGGATCTATAAATACTTTGGGCGATATGGTCATTTTCACGATATTGAGTCTTCCTATTCATGAACATGAAATGTTTTTCCCTTTGTTTGTGTCTTCTCTTATTAATAAGAGAGTTTTTTAAATCAGCAGACAGGATTATATCTGTGATTTGTAAAGTGAACTGTATAGTCATTAAGGCCAGTGGGCAGGCTATTAAAATAATTCAGAGGAAAAATGAGAACAGCAACAGTGGCGATAGAGAAGAGATTTAAAAAATGTATTTTTTTCTCTCTGGGGATGTTAAATATTTTTGAAGAAAGAGAGTAATAATTTTAAATTGCAAATGTGTTTTGCCTTACCTAGTTATAACTACTTTTCAGCAGTGAGTGGATAGGTTGTGGTACATGAATTTTAATGTTACACATTATTTAAAAGTATCTTAAAAATATATGTGCCTCAATTTTCCTGGTTAATTTCTAAATATGTAATCTCATTTTTTTCTCTTAATAGTGTTATGTTAATTTTGAGTTTTTATTGTTTTTGTTTTTCAGTACTATAAGATTGATGTTAAAGACATGGTGTTCACCCCACTGCATCAACATACATAAGTTGTCTCTTCTTTTGGACTCCTATTTTATGCCACAATGGTAAGCTTCAGCTTAGTATATTCAAATTGGTGTTTTAGAATGTTCTCTTCCTTCATCTTCATAAAGATATTTGTATTATAGATGTAGAAATACTCTTGTAAGTTGTACAGGTTATCACAACTGGGAAGTTACTTAGCAAGCACATTGCAAAATCTTCTCTATAAAATATGTGGCTCACTAATCTGTGTTATAATTATCACATTCATGTTACACAGATAATCCACGTATCTGTTCTTGTATGTACAAAGTATTAAAAGTATTTACTTCTATTTTGCCATATTCCAAATCATTGACAAGGAGATGCGTATAAATACAAATAGTTTGGGGGAATATAGATTTCTCATATTTTAAAGCTTTTCTTTAGATTTTATTAAAATTTAAAAACAAACATAACCTGCTTACTGCACATAACGTATTTCAGGCAGCATCAATGCTAATGGCATATTTCTGTTCACTGACCTACAGTCACTAAACATACTTAAGAGTAGGCATTTAACTTTTTCCATTAAGAAATGACAGACTAAGGGATAAAAACACCTTTCAATGTTTTGAAGAAGCAGCAGCATTTGAGAGAGAATAACTGAACATTGACCACCATGTTATTCATTTAGATAATCCCTTTTCTGCAGCACAAATTTCAGAAATTTATTTTTCTTCTACTCTTGGGTTCTTACCTAGCTACTCCTCCCCTATTAGAGAAAAGTAGAAATAACCACAGTGGGGTTCCGACCACACCTTCTGTTTTGCATCTGTATGACCTAATCATTTTCCTCTTAACTTTTTGAAGGAAGTAATGAATGAATAATGCTTTTGTTTATATATGTAGGCATATCTCACTAGACTCTTTGAAGTTTTAATTTCAGAAGATGAAATATTTACTTGAGATGACTGGCTGTTTAAAATTGTCTTAAAGTACATATTTGATTGTGTTTATTATAATTTTTTGTTACAAACTTAAAAGTTTTATGGGGCCGGGCGCGGTGGCTCAAGCCTGTAATCCCAGCACTTTGGGAGGCCGAGGCGGGTGGATCACGAGGTCAAGAGATCGAGACCATCCTGGTCAGCATGGTGAAACCCCGTCTCTACTAAAAATACAAAAAAAATTAGCTGGGCATGGTGGTGTGTGCCTGTAATCCCAGCTACTCAGGAGGCTGAGGCAGGAGAATTGCCTGAACCCAGGAGGCGGAGGTTGTGGTGAGCCAAGATCGCGCCATTGCACTCCAGCCTGGGTAACAAGAGCGAAACTCCGTCTCAAAAAAAAAAAAGTTTTATGGCCAAAATGTATAAGAACCTTATGTATTTGTGAAGTGTATATGTACAGAATTATGTTTTCATGGTGGAAAATGAGTTATATTCAGGAATCTTAACTTGAATCCTGGGAACCAGTTTCACTGGGAATCTGCTCCTTATAAGATTTTTTTTTTTTTTTTTTTTGTAGAGACAGAATCTCACTATATTGTCCAGGCTAGCCTTGAACTCCTGGCTCCCCTCCTTGGCCTTCCAAAGCTTTAGGATTACAGGCATGTGCCACAGTGCCTGGCCAAGATTTTTAATAAAGCAAATTGGTGTAGATTTTTATAACTGAATCTTTTGAAAAGATGGCAGATTTCAGGCTTTCTTCACTTATGATATTTAGATATTTGATAATATGGGTTGTATTTTATTGAACAGTGCAAAGAAGCCCACTATTTTTGGAATCATACAAATTCTCGATCCTTAAGACCAGGTGGCAGGGTCACTTAAAAGTTCCCATGATTTCCAGAGGGTGGCAATATTTGTTCTTCCCCCTACCATCCTGGGACTTTGGTGGATAGTAGGAGTTTTCACCCACATGTAACTTGGTAGGTTGAGGTATTGGAATCTGCAAAATAAGACAGAAGAATTTAGGTTCTTTTAAATAAAAACTGAAAGTTCTGTGCCTCTAAATAAAATTTAAAAATGACTATCATTGTGAATGAAAAATACTGTAAAACAAAAAACTAGGAAGAGAATCACTGGTGGTATATTTGGGGTTTTATTTTTTTGTTTTTGTTTTGTTTTTATTTTTTGAGATGGCATTTCGCTCTTTTTTGCCCAGGCTGGAGTGCAATAGTGCGATCTCAACTCACTGCTACCTTCGTCGCCCAAGTTCAAGTGATTCTCCTACCTCAGCCTCCTAAGTAGCTGGGGTTACACGCATGTGCCACCACACCCAGCTAATTTTGTATTTTTAGTAGAGACGGTGTTAACCATGTTGGCCAGGGTGGTCTTGAACTGCTGACCTCAGGTGATCTGCCTGTCTTGGCCTCCCAAAGTGCTGGGATTATACGCGTGAGCCACCACGCCCAGCCATATTTGTTTAAGTTTGTTTAGAACCTAGTACTTTTATTTATATGTGTCTTTAGAAAAGAAAGCTTTACAAATGAAGACATAGCATAGCTTCATCATATTTTTTCCTCATCTCTAAGAAATGGATGGAGAGGAACCTACTAGTAGATCTCAAACCTTACATGTAGTACTATATTTCATCAATACTGAAGTTCATTTTCTTTTATATTTTTACATTGCAAATTGATGATGATTTGATACTCAGATGTCTTAACAATTGACAGCATTTTTTTTCTGTCTTAATGTTATGCAAAATAATGAGCTTTCAATGGCATCTTAAATTCATTGAAACATGGCAATAATAGCCATCAAAGTTGATGTTTAGTGCCAGTACAACCTACTCCCAATTTTCAGGATTTTTAGCAGATTAGGAGAGTTTAGCTTTTGCTTCATTTTGATTGTGTACTTTATGGCCAATATATTTCCTTGAATGGTGCTATTAAAAATTAAAGACTGTGAAGTGATGACAGCTGCCATATCCAAACCTCCTCTGTTAGCCTCACAAGCACTGACCAGAGAGACCGTGTTAGCATTCTTACTTAGTTTGTTGTTGATAATCAAGTGCCTAAGACTCATATATTTTCTTTGTTATGTATGTGGATCATAGAGTGGAGTGGAGGAGACAAATAAAGGAAAATATATTAGACCTGTTTTTAAAAACATTAGAAATGTTAAATGTGTATTAAATTATTTTTTGTGGAAATAACTAATATTGCCAAATATACTATTTACTTTTTACAGCAACAAGCTTTAGAACTAGCTTTGGATCGTGCAGAGGTGAGGTGTAACTAAGTTACATATTGAAATAGTGTTGTCTTTGGCAAAAGCTCAGTTTTAAGAGATTTCTGTATGTGATTTTTAAAGGAGCACATTATTATTTATTATTTTAGGACAAGTATGCATATCATTTTGCTATAAATATGTAAAAATACCAGGTGGTATTTGGATCACCTGTTACTTGGAATCCTCAAGATAATAATGCTATGGAATAAAACTTGAACAAGGATATGGAATTTAATTGCCTTTTCCTGTTTTCACAGTTTTTCTAATTACTCAAAGGAAAAAATAGCTAAGATGTACAGTATATGATTTTTCATACATTAAGCATATTTTGAACAACCAGAAAATATATTGAGAATATTTCTGACCTGTGAAATCATGTTTGTGAAACTATGGTTTTGCTTATGGCAATGAAAACTCTGCTAAATTGTAGTGCAGTTTAAATTTCATTTGTTTGAAATTTATATTTAGATGTTAAGTAGTTTTTCCTACAAAATGTAATTCAGAGACTGCAGTGACTGAATAGCCTTTTTTAGCCTTATATATGTTTTAGATATACTCAATACAGTTGTTCATACTCAAAAGCAAAAGACAAGCTATTCTCATAAATTTTTGTTTTTTTAGTATGTCATTGAAAGTGCCCGACAGAGACCTCCTAAAAGGAAATATCTATCGAGTGGAAGGTATGAATAATTAATTGGTAACCTCTTAGATTCATTGAAATATGATGATAGCTACCATTTATCACATTCCTGGTAGGCACTGAGCTATAAATTTTATAGGTTATTTGCATGTATTAGGAATTTCTAAGTTGATGTTAGCTACCATATCCAGCTTCACCCCCGCTTTTGGGAAATTGAGGAAAAAATGTTAATATTTAGGAAAAAATTAAATAACATTCATGTCATGATGATTACTGTATTAACATTTTGTATGTTTGTTTCTTTAAATTTTTTTAGAAAATCTGTATTTCAAAAACTTTATGACTTGTATATTGAAGAATGTGAAAAAGAACCTGAGGTTAAGGTAAGTGTACATTTTTATTGTGTTGTAGCTTTTGAAATGTAGAAGAGGAGTTACATTTGGAGCATTTCATTATTGTGTGTGTGTGTACTAACATCTTTTTTAGCCAGACTGTAGTCAGTTCTACAGCTGACCCAGAGCTCTGGCTAATCTGGCACCAGGCAGAAATCACCTGCTGAGATAGGAGTGGAGGAACAGTTTATTGAGTAACAGTCTGTCTCACTAGGAAGTCATAAGCAAAGCCACAGTATATATTATCTTTTACGTCTTCTTCCCCCTAAGAAGTAATTTATAAACTTATAGCAAGAGAATAGTAACCTGTTTTCTCATGATGATTTGAACTGGGAAGCCAGAGTTATTACAGGACATGTAGGAAATTCAAGTACAGTAATAAAAGGTGAACTTGGTCATAAAACAAGTTCATGGCCAATTTAACTTAATTCATTTTTATTTGGCATAAAGATATGGGTAGTAGAAATGTAACAAGTTGATTTATTGATGTCTTTGAGCCCTCAGGTTGGAAGGGCCTTAAAGGTCTCTATGAGCTTTTGTTGTCTGTCTTTAAAAATGAATACAGTTTTACTAACCAAAAACAGTGGAATTCCAGTAGTGTCTAACTTTAAAATCTTTACATTAGGAAAAAAAATTATTTTTAAACTTATAAATAAATCATTTTTAAATTTTATTTTACTTTTTTAATTGAGACAGTTTTGCTCTGTTGCCTAGGCTGGAGTGCAGTGGCGAGATCTTGACTCACTGCAACCTTTGCCCCCGGGTTCAAGTGATTCTCCTGCCTCAGCCTCCTGAGTATCTGGGACTACAGGCTCGTGCTACCTGACTAATGCCTGACTAGTTTGTTGTATTTTTAGTAGAGACAGCGTTTCACTGTGTTAGCCAGGATGGTCTCTATCTCCTGACCTCTTTATCCACCCACCTCAGCCTCCCAAAGTGCTGGGATTACAGGCATGAGGCACCACACCTGGCAACTTATAAATAAATCTTATGATATGTTTTTCATAAGTTTTGCTGAGGTATACTTGACATAAAATAAATTATACATGTTTAAAGTATATATTTTCTAAGTTTTGACATATGCATTATGGATAGAAACACCCCATGAAACCATCATTACAATCAGTATAATGTACATATCAATCACTTCAGTGATGGAACTAAAATAGGAGAGCTACATATATGAAGATTCTAAATTGGAATTGGCAAGCCCCCCTCCACCAGCTAAATGTGGCCTACTCCATGTTTTTATGAATGAATTTTTGTTAGAACCCATCACATCTGTTGGTTTGTGTATTATCTAGGGCTGCCTTACAGGTACAAAGGCAAATTGAGCATTGTAGCACAGACTATTTGGCCCACAAGTGTCAAATACTATCTGGCCCATTAAGAAAGAAAATTTGCAACCTCTAGTCTAAATGAGATCAACTCTGTAGTAGCTAATTTGTTTTGTTGAAGAGATACACATACTGTAAAAATTTATCTAATTCTGTCTTAAGTCAAATTATGAGGGTTTTCTCTACAATGAAATAAGATTTTTAGTCTCTTTACTAGTTTAACATCTAAGTGGTTAAAAGTTGTTTACCTTTTAAAAAAAAATTTCAGATTGCTTAGTGTTTTGATCTATGGTGATGACAGATTAAGAATTTATCATGTCTCTCTGTATGTGTATTATATGTTTAATATATATTATATAGAAGATATTCAAAACATTTCTTTTTTTTGAGATTCCGCAAAAATATTCTGTTGTTATTTTTGCTAAATAGGATTTGATGAAAGGATTTGTTAAACCTATAAGTGGGTTTTATTTTAAATCGTATACATTTTTTTAAATCACGGATTTGTGTTGTGGTTTTTAAGGAGGTGTTGAATTAGATTTATTGAAAATATCCAAATTGCTTACTTCGTCTTACAAATTAGATATTTTTAGGTTCAGCATTTCAGCTTAGAGCTTTTGAACTTGTTTCTGTCTTATTTAGCCTATAAAATATTTAAGAAATGTTCACTTCTTAGATACAACCAAAAGAATGCTCCAAATTCTTGAGGTTAGACTTACACTTAATGGAAACTATATATACCTCCGTGTTTTATATATTTGCATTTAGCGATTTTATAGTCTACTCATTTAAATATTTATATTTCTTAAGTATTCAAAAGTGCTTATTTGTTTTTATTGTTTTATAGGTCACCAGTTTTTAAAATATAAATTAATTTGCATAAAACATAGTAGTAGATAAAAATTAAGTTTACATAGCTGTCCCATACATAGTGGCTATAGTTCTGTGAGCCTTCCCCATTTATTGAAGGTCATAATATGAAAAGAGCACCAAAAGGTTAATTCAAGCCTGATTTTGTTAAATCGTAGCATTATTTGTTAAGGTTATACTGGATTATTTTCATGAACTCTACCTCTTTTTAAAGCAGAAATTAAGAAGAAATGTGAACTTGTTAGAGAAGCTTGTTATGCAAGAGACTTTGTCGTGTTTAGTGGTCAATCTGTACCCAGGAAATGAGGGATATTCTCTGATGCTCAGGGGAAAAAATGGATCAGGTAAGACCCTCCAGAGCACAGCCGCCACAAAATACTTTTCCAGGCAGGATGTGCTGTTTTTTTAAAGTAGTTTTTTAACCAGCTAAAGCATTTGTCCTTCAGTTCAGTGATGACTTAGTCATAAAAACAGATTTTGATACCAATTTTCTTTATGTTTTGTTAGAATGTTAGAAATTATGTCTGATATAATTACCTTTCCTGAATGTGCATTTTAAAAGTATTCTAATCGATATATCTTTGAAGTCAAATTACAAAAGCATCTCAGAACCAAAGGAAAGGTTAAAGCAAGGAAAATTATAAAAACATAGCTTATAAATGATTATTTCCTTTTATTTTATTGCTATTTGTATTTTAAGATAGTATACTGTGTTTACAGGTAGATATTCCCACAGTTTGAATATGAATCTGAAATCTTCAAAATTAAGCAGACTTGCTGCCTTTTGAGTAATTTTTACATATTAAAAATATTTTATTAATATTGAATATGAAAATTTCTGTTAATAGTGAATATGAAAATAATTTTAAAATATACTCTTCCGTTTCACTAAAGAGGCACAACAATTTGACATGATGATAATGTGAATTCTACAAGGAACTCACATAACTAGAATTTTGTGTATGTTGATAATTGTGAAGTGTAACACCAAGAGAATTTTGTTCTAAAAGTGACCACTTCAGATAAGGCACCAAATTGTCACTCTGATTTCCAGATTAGATTAATTGGTCTTCAGTGAACTTTCAGTTACTTTGACATTGGAATTTTATCATATTCTGGTTATTTTGCTTTGGGCTGTGATTCAGATTGTGACGTTATGTCAAACTTTTTTTTCATAATGTGGTAAGTTTTTTTTTCCTCCCCTTAAATAAAGATGGACGTTAGGAGGGCCTTTTTTTTGTTTGTTTGTTTGTTTGTTTTTTTCAATCCTTGCTTTGTTGAAATACCTTTTGGTTTTATTATATATGTATTTTTTTGAAAAACCATTTGAATTATACAGCTAAGCTTTCAGTGAGCCTGATCATTTTCAAACTTTATGTTTTAAATTAAGATTCTGAGACCATACGACTGCCCTATGAAGAAGGAGAGTTGCTTGAATATTTGGATGCAGAAGAATTACCTCCTATTTTGGTTGATCTCCTAGAAAAATCTCAGGTGCAAAATTTTTGTCTTTAAAATGTCTTTATATTTGTTGTAAGTATATGATACATATACATATACATCATGCATATATGATACATATGCATATGTCATATTAGATGTATGTATACATATATGTTATAAATGACTATATGATTCTTCTAAAATAGTTAGAACAATTAGCTCATCAATTGGAAATCTCCCTATAGTTACAATCAAGAAATTATGAAAGAAACTACTTTGAATATTTATGAAGTTTTCACTTGGGGGCCAGAAACTGGCCTTTACAAGTGTACTTCTCTTCATAGCCCGCCAAGGTAAGCACTCCCTCGCTCTGTTCTTCTTCCTTCTTACTGCCTTAACTTAACCCCGGTCATACTGTGTACTCGACTGAGAAAAAAGAAGCCCTCACATGAGAACTCTTGTTTCCTCCTAGCACCAGTCGACTAGCATCCCTACATCTCTCTCCATATCTGCCTGCCTTCCTGTTAAAATAGTTGATGTATACTGTTCGTAAGGCACCCATCCCCTCCACTTGTTTTCTGAATTCTCCCTTCTCAAGGGCTTAAAATTATAACCTCTCTTTTTTCTATCTATTTCTCTTTCTCTACTAAATGCAGAATGCAAGCATACTGTGTTACAGGTTGAGTATCTCAAATCTGAAAATTTGAAATCACAGCGTTCCAAAATCTGAGCACTGACGTAACACTTAAAGGAAATGCTGTTTGGAACATTCCAGGTTTCAGTTTTTTTTGATTAGGGATGCTTAACCTAAGTATAATGCAAATATTTCAAAATCTGAAACATTTCCGGTCTCAAGCATTTCAGATAAGGGATACTTAACCTGTGTGTCTCCAATTTAAAAAAAAAAAAATCCTTCCTTGACCTCATGTCCTTCTCCAACTACTGCTCTATTGTCCTGTTATTCTTGTCAGCAACACTACTCAAAGAATTTATAGTCATTTCCTTTTTTTTCATATTCCGTTCTTTCCACCATCCATCTCATTTGGCATCATGACATCGTTCTGCAGAGGCTGCTTTTGTGTCAGCGTTACCAGTGATTTCCATATACTGAATAATTGGTTACTTTTCTGTTCTCTTCTTAATTGGCCTCTTAGCAAAATCAGTGGATGTAGCTACATCTTGCTTGAAATGCCTTTCTGTTGACTTCAGGGGCATCATTTTCCTAGTTTTCCTCTGCGTTCTCTAATCCTTCGGTCTTTTTTACTATAATTTCTGTTCCATTTTTTTTTACTATAATCTCTGTGTTTTCAGAGATCAGTCTTTGGCCCTCTGTTTTTCTTAAGGAATATGCTCTCTCAATGATTTCAGCCAGTTTCATGGATTTTTTAAATGTTACTTAGTCTATTGCTTATATGCTTCACCATGGCCATTCCACCAAGCTCCTAACTTACTTATTTACTTGGATATATAATAGGTTCCTCAAATTTAACATGGCAGAAACAGAACTTTTTATTTTACCTCTCAAACCAGTTTTGTCACCAGTCTCTTCAGTCTAACAGATTACCCTATCCTCACCTTCCACGTTCAGTTCATCAACAAATACCAGCTCTCTCTTTAAGACACATGGTCAAGCCCATTGCTCTGAACAAAGCCCTTGCTTTCCTGTTTGTCTTCATCTTCTAAATCTCATCCTCACTCACTACATTTCATCCCTGCTTGTTTTATTTCCACAATAAAACACTCCAAGCTTGTTCCTACAGTAACAGCTTTTCATCTGTTATTCATCTGTATGGAATGATCTGTTGCTGATGTCTCTGGCCTTTTCTTGTGATTCAGATCTTAGGTGAAACCTAAGGTTTTTTATCTGCACATGCAATCCAGATTAGCCCTTCCCTATTTTATTTCTTTTATAGACTTCATCACTATCTAAAATTATTTTGTTCTATTTACATGTTTATTGCCTGTCTTCCCACAACTGAGAGCAAATGTTGTCTGACCACTGTATCTGTGAAGCTGTACTTGGATAGTGCCTAGCACATAGTACGCATTGTAGTTTCTCAGTAAATATTTATTAAAAAGAATGACTTATAACATGGAGACCAAAGTATTAAAAGTTCTGAATGGATGAAAAACATACTATGAGTGACTGTGGCAAGTCATAATTAGCAAAACTTCAGTGGCAAGAATTCCTACATTTGGGCATAGAAAGGACTGTAAAACTATTTTTCATTTGAATTTTATATTTAGCTTTCCTCTTATTAATAAAGGCTAAGGGCATAGATTTTATTTCTGGAAATTTTAGCAAAGCAAATATAGAAGTTATATCTAGAAGCTGAAACGCTGGCAAGGTTGATCGGCAATTTATGACAAGGATAACCTTTTTAATAATGACAAAGTTAGCAAAATGTAACAGTAAGTCAATGAGCTTCAGAATAACAGCCTTTCCAAGGATCTGTAACATAATAGTAGTATGTAAATGCCAAAAGTCAAACTGTTGACTCAGTAGATGCCAAGTCAGTCTATAACTAGAAGTTATTAAATAGTTTTAAATTGCTTCTTGTGTCATAGTGATGAACATAAAATACTTCCTCTGAAAAAGTTTATATAGTGTTAAATCTACCAAGGAAATCTATTGAAGTGTACATACACGAGTGGCCAGAAATATCACAAGAATGTAAAGAATGTGAAATGTTTGATATAAACCTACTTATTTAGGCTTTTGAAAAAAATGATACTCACATTTTTACTCAAACAGGTTAACATTTTTCATTGCGGGTGTGTCATAGCAGAAATACGTGACTACAGGCAGTCCAGTAATATGAAATCTCCTGGTTACCAAAGTCGGCACATTCTCTTACGTCCAACAATGCAGGTAAGGATGTTTAATTAAGAAATACTATTTTAGATTTTAGTTGGGAGTTTTATTTATGGAATGTCTTCGTATGTTTGTGCACAGATTAATGAGTTTTTAAAAAATTTTTATTTCTTCTAGACTTTAATTTGTGATGTACATTCAATAACAAGTGATAACCATAAATGGACCCAGGTTAGTTGTTTTTTTTTTTAATCATTCAGGTTTCTAAATCTAGCCTAACCTATCTTTCTTTGTTATTTGTACTGGTTGCCTTGAAATGAGGGGAACTCTCTTACCCCTAAGAAAAATCATTTAACCCTCCAGTTCTGGCTCAGTGATATATGAGGGGACTTCAGAAAGTTTGTGGAAAATTGGAATTAAAAGAAAATGAAAAATATAAACTTCTCAATATAAGCTCTGTCAAGTTCAAGACACTTGTAAATGATATCAACCATTTAGTCCATCCCTAAAGAATTGAGGGTCTTGGGAATTAAACCGTATCAATGCAATCTTTTTTACATTATTAACTGAAGAAAAATGGGTACTTTTTAAACATTTTTTTTTTAAGATTAAGAAACAAAAAGAAGTCCAAAGGAGCCAAATCTGGACTGTAAGATGGATACCTGATGATTTCCCATCAAAACTTTTACAAAATTGCTCTTTTCTGATGAGAGGAATGAGCAGAAGCATTGTTGTGGTGCAGATTGAATCTGGTGAAGCTTTCCTGGGCATTTTTCTGCTGAAGCTTTGGCTAATTTTCTCAAAACACTCTTATAATAAGCACATATCATCATTCTTTATTCCTCTAGAAAGTCAACAAGCAAAATGCCTTGAGCATCCCAGAAAACTGTTGCCATGATCTTTGCTCTTCACCTGTCGCTTTTGCTTTGACTGAACTAATTCTGCCTCTTGGTAGCCATTGCCTTGATTGTGCTTTATTGTTTTCAGGATTATACTGGAAAGAATGCTTTAGTATTTTGTTCCTCCTTGTTGAAAATTTCTGTTGAAAGCTCTGCTTTTTGCAGCTGATCTGGATGTAGTGGTTTTGGCACCCAACAAGTAGAAAGTTTACTCAACTTTAATTTTTCAGTCGGAATTGTTCAAGCTGAACCAGTTGAGATGCCTATAGTGTTGGCAATTGTTCTGCTGCTAATCACTGGTCCTCTTCAATTCGGTTACAAACGAAATGAATTTTTTTCCTTGTAGATTGATGTGGATGATCTGCTGCTGCAGGCTTTATCTTTAACATAGTCTTGTCTTCTTAAAACAAGTAACCTATTTGTAAACTGCCGCCTTCTTTGGGGCATTCTTCCCGTAAACTTTTCATAAAGCATCAGTGATTTCATGATTCTTCCACTCAAGCCTCACTATAAATTTGATGTGTGTTCTTACTTCAGTTTTAGCAGAATTCATGTTGCTCTGGTAGAGCTGTTTTCAAAAATGATGTCTTACCCTCCTTAGTGTTTCAAACTAGGTTCTGTTCAGACAGGTTATAACAGCTTAGTACATGTTTTATTTTGGTCCAAAAAGTTTTGAAACCTATGCATAGTTTTTTCTTAATACTCATTTCTTATAAACTTTTGTAAGACCCCTTGTATATGAGATGCTCACTTACAAAAAAGTTTTCAATTCTGTGACTATAGTGAGGAATAATTACTAAGTCTAAGAAAATATCAGTAATGGTAGTTATCTTTCTGTGTTATGTGATTATAAAGTAAGCTTCAGTTCATCAGTAACTGCTAAGTATTGTGTTTTAGTTTGGGCCATAATCTTGTCATCTACCAAAAGATGAAAAGCTATTAAAAGAATATTAGAAGACAGAAAAACTCATTGGTTACCATCAGAGTTTGCTAGGTCATCAGTTTCTTACTGTGAGGATTAGTAAAAGAGAGAATACAGTAATTATTCTGCCATTCTCATTATTAACTGTATTTTAGGCAGCCAAGTAACTGAGGGAAAATTCTTAGGAAAATTTCCAGCTTAAAGGTGCAAAAGAAATGATAGACTTTAAAAAAAAAAGTTCGAAAGTTTTAATGGAGTAATGAATCTGGACAGCAGTAATTCTTGGATGTGAAAACCATTAGTTGGTAGGTTAATGGGAAATTTTACAATGCAGAAATCTAAACCCACAATAACTGGGACAGTCAGTTATTGTGTACCATTTGGCTTGATGCAAGAGACAGTATATAACAGTGGTAATAGCACCAATAAAGAACTTCCTGTCCAAAAAAAAGAGAAAGAACCCATATTAAAGCAACTCTCTAGATATAACTAGCATTTTATGGGAATTCAGTGAGTAAAATAAACTCTTAAGTGACACAGCAAGGAAGCAACCAGGCAGATCTACTGACATGAGAAAGCAGTTGGTCAATTCTAACAAATTCTTATTTAGCAATATTATTAATTGATTCACTTAAAAAAAAATTAGTCATAGCTATCAAGATACCTCAGAGGTTATGCAAAATAATAGGATTCAGTAGGCTGGGCGCGGTGGCTCACGCCTGTAATCCCACGACTTTGGGAGGCCGAGGTGGGTGGATCACGAGGTTAAGAGATCGAGACCATCCTGGTCAACATGGTGAAACCACGTCTCTACTAAAAATACAAAAAATTAGCTGGGCATGATGGCACGTGCCTGTAATCCCAGCTACTCAGGAGGCTGAGGCAGGAGAATTGCCTGAACCCAGGAGGCGGAGGTTGCGGTGAGCCGAGATCACAGCATTGCACTCCAGCCTGGGTAACGAGCAAAACTCTGTCTCAAGGAAAAAAAATACATATATATAGGATTCAGTAAAGTACATTATGTGATAACAGTAAAGAGCCTGTATATACTTTGGAATTGAGTATATAGAGTTCACACAATATTAGCAGAGTCATTTTTATTCTTGTAACGTAGTTAAGCTGAGTATAGAATGGGACTATTACTTCGCAGTTACTGAAAAATGCCATAACCATTTATGTCCCTATATTTGTGAGAGCAGAGGATTTTGTTCTGTTCACCACTTTATCCCCAGCTCCTAAAAGGTGCCTAACACAGTATAGGTGCTCAAATAGTTTGTTGAATAAATGAGTAGCCACTCTTACAATCTGAGCATTTCATACTCTACAAATTATAGGCATATCTCAGATATTATGGGTTTGATTCCAGAGCACTGCAATAAAGCAAATACTGCAATAAAGCAAGTCACATGAACTTTTTGGTTTCCTAGTGTATAAAAAGGTTATATTTACACTATGTAGTTGACATTGAACAACACAGATATAAGGGGCAGTGGCCCTTGTGCAGTCAAAAATCCACATATAACTTTTGACTCCTCTAATACTTAACTGCTAATAGCCTCCTGGGAAGCCTTACTTGTTTTTGTGTGTTGTTTTTTGAGGCAGAGTCTCACTCTGTTACCCAGGTTGGAATGCATTGTCACAGTCTCAGCTCATTGTAACTTCTGCCTCCCAGGCTCAAGTGATCCTCCCGTCTTAGCCTCCTTAGTAGCTGGGACTATAGGTACATGGCTACCATGCCTTGCTAGTTTTTTTTTGATAGACACAGGATTTCACCATGTTGCCCAGGATGATCTCGAACTCCTGAGCTCAGTTGATCTGCCCGCCTGGGGCTCCCAAAGTACTGGAATTATAGGTGTGAGCCACCATGCCTGGCAATTAACATTTATTTTGTATGTTATATGTATTGTGTTCTGTATTCTTACAATTAATTACTAGAGAAAAGAAAACATTAAGAAAATCATAAGAGAAAATATATTTACTATTAATAAGAATATCATATTAAAGGTCTTCATCCTCATCATCTTCACATTGAGTAGGCTGAGGAGAAGAGGAAAGGTTCATCTTGCTGTCTCAGGAGTACAAAGAGGTAGAGAAGATGGAAGGGGAGGCAGAAGAGGCATGCACACTCGGTGTAACTTTTATTGAAAAAACTCCTGTGTAAGTGGACCTTGATAGTTCAAATCCACATTGTTCAAGAGTCAACTGTACTGTAGTCTGTTAAGGATGCCATAGCATTATATTTAAAAAAAAAAAAAAAAAAAAAAAACTATATGTCTTAATTTAAAGATACTTTATTGCTAAAAAAATGCTAATGATCATCTGAACCTCTAGGGAGTCATGATCTTTTTGCTGATGGAAGGTATTGCCTGGATATTGATGACTGCTAACAGATTAGGGTCTGACAGACTGGGGCAACCGTGGCAGTTTTTAAAAATAAGACAACAGTGAAGTTTGCCCTGCTGATTGACTGTTCTTTTCATGAAAGGGTTCTCTGTAGCATGTAATGTAATTTTACCCTACAGTAGAACTTCTTTCAGAATTGGAGTCAGCCCTCTAAAACCCTGCTGCTGCTGTGTTGTCAACTTAAGTTTATGTAATAGTCTGAATATTATGTTGTCATTTCAGCAATGTTCACAGCCAGGAATAGATTCCATCTGAAGAAACCACTGTTGCTGGGTACGGTGGCTCAAACCTGTAATCCCAGCACTGGGAGGCGGAGGTAGGCAGGTCATGAGGCCAGGAGTTCAAGACTAGCCTGGCCAATATGGTGAAACCCCATCTCTACTAAAAATACAAATATTAGTCGGGCATTGTGGTGGGCGCCTGTAATCCCAGCTACTCAGGAGGCTGAGACAGGAGAATTGCTTGAACCCAGGAGGCAGAGGTTGCCGTGGGCGGATATCGCACCATTGCACTCCAGCCTGGGTGACAGAGTGAGACTCTGACTCAAAAAAAAAGAAAGAAACCTTTCTGTGCTCATCCATAAGAAGCAACTGGTTATCCTTTAAAGTTTGATCATGAGATTATAGCAATTCAGTCACATTTTCAGGCTCTACTTCTAATTGTAGTTCTCTTGCTAATACCACACCTGTAGTGATTTCTTGTCCTGAAGTCTTAACCTCAGAGTCATCCATGAAGGTTGGAATCAGCTTCTCCCAAACTCATATTAATGTTTCTATTTCGGCCCCTTCCTGTGAATCATGCATATTCTTAGTGACATCTACAATGGCAAATCCTTTCCAGAAGGTTTTTAATTTACTTTGCCCAGATCCATCAGAGGAATCACTCTCTATGGCAGTTAACGCCTTACAAAATGTATTTTTAAATATTAAGATTTGAAAGCCGAAGTTACCCGTCTATCCATAGGCTTGCAGAGCGGATGTTGTGTTGGGATCTATGAAAACATTAATATCCTTATATATCTCCATCGGAGCTCTTGGGTGACAAGGCCATTGTTAATAAACAGTAATATTTTGGAAATCTTTTTTTGTGAGCAGTAGGTCTCAGTAGTGGCCTTAAAATAATTTGGTAAACGATGTGGTACACAAATGTGCTGTCATCCAGGCTTTGTTGATCCGTTTATGGAGCACTGGCAGAGTAGTAATTAAAGTTTCTAGGATTCTCAGAATGTTCAAACAAGCATTGGCTCCAGCTTCAAGTCACCAGCTGTATTAATCCCCAACAAGAGAATCAGCCTGTGATTTGAAGCCAGACATTGACTTCTCTCTAGCTATGAAAATTGGATGGCATATTCTTTTAATGTAAAGCTGTTTAATTTAATTGGAAATACTGTTGTTTAAGGTAACCAGCTTCATCAGTTATCTGAGATCTTTTGGATAACTTGTTGCAGTTTGTATATCAGCACTTGCTGCTTCACCTTGCACTTTTATGTTTTGGAGATAGGTTCTACTGTTAAACTCCTAAACCAGTTTTCTGCTTCAGACTTTTTTTCTGCAGCTTCCTCACTGCTCTCACATCATAGAATTGAAGAGAGTTGGGATTTTGCTCTGGATTAGGCTTTGGTTTAAGGAATGTTGCAAGTAGTTTGATCTTCTATCCAGACCACTAAAGCTTTCTTTGTATCAGCCCTAAGGCTGTTTTGCTTTCTTACATGTTATGGATGTTCACTGGAGTAGTGCTTTTAATTTCCTTTATGAACTTTTCCTTTATATTCACAACTTGGCTAAGTGGCACAAGAGGCCTGACTTTCAGCCTGTTGCAGCTGTTTATAGGCCTTTCTCATTAAGCTTAATAATTTCTAGCTTTAGATTTAAAGTGAGAGATGTGTGAGTCTTCCTTTCACTTGAACACTAAGAGGCCATATTTTGCCTAGGAGTAAAGAGTCCTGAGAAGAAGAAGAAAGACAGGGTAGGGACATGGCACACAGGGGAGTGGTGGATCAGTGAAGCTGTCAGAGAAGATACATCATTTCTTGATTGAATACACTTCAAATATCACAGATCACCATAATAGATTTAATAATAATGAAAAAGTTTGAGATACTGAAAAAATTACCAAAATGTGACACAGACACAAAATAAGTGTGTGCTGTTGGGAAAGTGGCACTGGATAGGCTTGCTCAATGCACAATTGCCACAGATCTCCAATATGTAAAAAGTGCAATATTTACAAAGCACAATAAAATGAGGTCTACCTGCATTGAATTTCCATTAGAAGTTTCTTGGCTGGCAGTGGTGGCTCACACCTGTAATCCCAGCACTTTGGGAGGCCAAGGTGAGTAGATCATCTGAGATCAGGAGTTGGAGACCAGCCTGGCCAACATGGAGAAACCTTGTCTTTACTAAAAATACAAAAAAATTACTGGGAGTGGTGGCGGGCTCCTGTAATTCCAGCTACTTGGGAGGCTGAGGCAGAAGAATTGGTTGAATCGGGAGGCGGAGGCTGTAGTGAGGCGAGATCATGCCATTGCATTCCAGCCTGAGTGACAGAGCGAGACTCTGTCTCCAAAAAAAAGAAAAAGTTTATTTATGTTTTCTGGTTTCTAAAGTTTATATGCACACTAACATTGGAACTTGAAAGACCATATTTTACTGTAGTCCTTATCAGAATTCCAGGGAGTATTTGTAGATTAAGTGCTATATATAATTACATATTTGAAAATCTCAAATCTGGTATTGACATATGCTCTTTCCTACACATTTCAGGAAGACAAACTTTTGCTTGAGAGCCAGCTCATCCTAGCTACAGCTGAACCACTCTGTCTTGATCCTTCTATAGCAGTCACCTGCACTGCAAACCGACTGCTCTATAACAAGCAAAAGATGAACACTCGCCCAATGAAACGGTAATTGTCTTTGTGGAAGATTAAACCAAAAGCAGCTCTAACTTTTGCTATTTATGGTATCTTCTCCCTCCAAGGTATAGTTGCTCTGATTTTGGTGGGGAAGGGTAGAAATGGGATCTCTCTTTGTTGCCCAGGCTAGTCTTGAACTTCTGGACTCAAGCGATCCTCCAACTTTCCCTTCCCAAACAGCTGGGATTATAAGCATGACCAGCTGTACCAGCCTCTTATTTTTATTTTTTTGAAAATAGCATTTTTTTTTAAACCTTACTTCCTTTTAGTCATTGCAGTGAAAATAGGGTTTTTAATGGTCTTGTATTACATTTTCTTACATAGTATTTTGATTTTTTTTTTTAATGCTGTCTGCTTTAGATTGAACTGATGAATTTTCTGCAGTCTTTTACAGAACAAATTTTCTCTTAGGTTTATATAGCCTATTTGCCAAAAAGGTAAAGAAGCTGAGATCAAATAAGAACTGAAAGAATAATTTTTTCATTACTTTCCTAATATCAAATGATTAATCTAATTGTTGTTAATCTTACTTTTAAAGTAAGAATTTGTAATTTATTTTCGAGATTTGAGAAAATATGATTATAGTTTTAGAAGTCGATTAGTTATAAACTGATTCTAGGCACATCTATCTTTTTTCTGTTTTTGAAACAAACCAAGTTTATGCCTCCTTTGACATCTTTTAAAAATATCCCTGCTTCAGATACTCATTCCCTGATTTTTCAGAATATTTCCTTTTCCCTACCTTCTGTGGTAAACATGAGGGGATTTTTCCCCATTAGTCACTGGGAGAACCTCTTTCAGCTCCTGGAGATAAAACCCCCTAAAATGTGGAGGCTCCCAGTGACTAGATCACCCTGGAGTTTTGAATCTCTCAGACATGTCCACACTAAGCCTCCAGCAATTCATCAGTTATGCTTGAGGTTCCCTACCCCAGCATTGGTTCCTGAGGAGGTTTGTGCTGATGGGTTTCTGCTTTAGCAAGCTATGATGCTCTGCATTTGCCTGTTGGTTTCTCCAAGTTTGGGGCATTGGTTTGTCCTGTGACCACACCATTTTTATAGATCTAAGAAAAATTGTTAATTTTTCTGTTGATTCAGCTTTTTACTTGTTAGGATGAGGTGGCAAATTCCAGAGTCTTAATGCCTGTACCCGAAACTGGAAGTTATCCCCTTCATACCCATCTTTCCATAGCTAGTCCCTTCTTATCATTCCTGTCTCAGCTCACATGTCGTTTCTTCAGACTCTTTGCCTTCCTTCCCTCTCCTTGCTCTCTTCCCTAATGTTGCCCTCCTTACCCTATACTCTCCAAAGTACTCTGTTTTTTCTCTTACTGCTTATTGGTATCTGAAATCTGAAATTATTGTATCTGTTTACTTGTGAATGTCTCCTCTCCCTCTAGACTTGATAGCTCTGTGGTAATGGGAATTTTGTTTGTCTTAACTCATTTTTATTTCGCCAGTTCCTAGGACTGTGCTTGGCATGTGGCAGTGTTCTGTAAACATGATTTGTACATATTCGGCGCTGACTAGTTTCAACTCACATATGAGTTTCTTTTATTAGTGCCATTTAGTTCAAATCTCTTAATATTATTTCAGGTGTTTCAAGAGGTATTCCAGATCCTCTCTGAATCGGCAGCAGGATCTATCTCATTGTCCACCTCCTCCTCAGCTGAGGTTACTTGATTTCTTACAAAAAAGAAAGGAAAGAAAAGCAGGTCAGCATTATGACCTCAAAATTTCTAAAGCAGGAAATGTAAGTATATATTTTTTAAATGAAGGTTATTATGCCAAAAGCCTGTCTTATTTCAAGTTTTCCATTTCTACTGTTTTTAATTTTTCAGTGTGTAGATATGTGGAAACGGAGTCCCTGTAATTTGGCCATACCTTCTGAAGTAGATGTAAGTCAGTTCATGAATTGCTTTTTTCATATAAAGTTCCTCAGTTTTGCCATTTGGTCGCTTATACTTTGAGAAAACTACAGAAAACTGATTTCTTTTAAAAACAGTGATTTAGATGATATTGTAAAAAAATTTTTTTTAACTATATGATTTATTTCAAAAAACATTGAAAAATGGTTTTTAGAAGCTGTGTATTATTCTTTTTTCATGTTAAGTTGAAAGAACCCCTTAATATAGTCGTGTTTGGAGCGGGAATGGCAAACAAAACAATTTAAAAATGTGGAAAAATATAATGTATCTTACATTATCACGTGAAATCTTTTTTTCATATTTCTTCATAATTTCCTAATAGTGCTTGTTTCCTCAAAGTGGTTAATTTTTTAGTAGTATTTAGTAATACTACTCAAAAAAAATAATAAAGATTAATAATACTAGAGAAGTGACCAAGATTATGAACATTGGTCTGTATTCTTTATTGATCCATAATGTGCATGAATTATAAATGGCTTGAAGACAGAAAAGGGATATGTTGATGAATGATCCTATGTTTTTCCTTCTCCTGTGTTTTTTATATGCACTCAACTCTTTACACCTGTTATTTTCAGATTTGTTCTTCTGTTGCATCCTTTCCATGCTAGCACATGCATTATTCTTACTATTTGTATAAAAAAAAGAAATTGTGCAAAGCACAATGGACTGTATATACAACTCAAGGAAGTAAGCCATATTATCTTTTGGTAGCTTATGCACTGTTCTTCAAGGAACATGGCCTGAGAATAGAATTTCATTGTAAACACAGAAGAGTGGAATTTAGCTTTGGAGGGCAAGCTGGAGTACTTCCCAAACTTTAATGTCCTTACAGAACACCTGGAGAGCTTGTTAAACTGTAGTTTGCTACCCAGCAAGTCTGGTCTGAGTCCTAAGATGCAGTTCTACAAGCTCCTAGGTTATCTGATGCTGGGGTCCATGGACCACACATTGAATAGCAGTGCCCTAGAACAAAGCTTCTCAGTCTAGCTCAGTCAGAAGAATACCTAGGGTATCAGTTAAGCATAGAGATTTCAAGCCCTATTCAAGATCTACTTACATAGGATTTCTAAGGGACAGACATGAAAATCTGTATTTTTAATAGGTGCCCCAGGTGAGTCTAAGTTACTGTTAATATCATGGTTGCCAGTAAGTTAATATTTGACTCTCACAGATGCCTAGGACATATACAGAATATATGGCCCAAGTCTGACTAGAAAGTGGAAACGGGTCAAAAACTTTTATCAGCTTTTAATATTTTACCTTCCCTAGACTCCCTTAGTTTGGTGTTTTAAACTACTTAAGCATAAGTAGTTGATATCAGTGATTTAAGAATTCTTGCACTAACAAGTATAGTGAGTGAATTGTCAAGTAACTTAGTTTCTTCTCTTTGGTCAGAATACTGATTCTATTTTATCTGATATGGATTCTATTTTATGTGATATTTCTTGATTTGATTGTTTAGGTGGAGAAATATGCTAAAGTGGAAAAGTCTATCAAATCTGATGACTCACAGCCAACAGTCTGGCCAGCCCATGTAAGTAATCATTGCCAGTCTGTGTTTCTAATGATGCCATTTCTAATCTGGCCTCTGAATTTACTAAACATAAAGTGCAATTGCCATTAGCTTGGGACTTTTTTCTTTTTTAAGTAATTTTCTGGGAGTTCAGTGAATTACAAGAAGAAACAACTATTTTGTTTACCAAAGTACACTTTGCGTTTTAAAGAGCAATTTTCTTTTTTTGAGATGGAGTTTGGCCTTTATCACCCAGGCTGGAGTGCAATAGCATCATCTCAGCTCACTGCAATCTCTGCCTCCCAGGTTCAAGTGATTCTCCTGCCTCAGCCTCCTGAGTAGCTGGGATTACAGGCACCTGCCACCACGCCCGGCTAATTTTTGCATTTTTAGTAAACACAGAGTTTCGCCACATTGGCCAAGCTGGTCTCAAACTCCCTATCTCAGGTGATCCACCTCCCTTGGCCTTCCAAAGTGTTGGGATTATAGGCCACTGTGGCTGGCCTTAAAGAGCAATTTTAATGAAAAACTTCATTTTTACTTTTGGTTTGCATATTGGTAGTTCTGATTTGTTTTGTTTCAAATTAATAAATTCTTCTAAGGATCCCTTTTAACAAAAGTATTCCTCATAAGTTTTCCTGATTGCAATAATAATGTCTTTAAAAAAGAGAAATAGGTATAATATTTAAATTAGGTGAACCCTAGGAGTGAGGTGACGAGAGATGTTTTTTGTGTGTGATAGCAAAAGCAGACAAATAGAAACAGATCTGCTTTTGAAAGTTCTATCCTTTTATATTATTTAATATTTGCAATTCATATGTCTAGTATGAAATTCTACTGTATTAAGTTTGATTAACTAAACATGCCATTGGAACTCTCATTCCCAAAGTACCATGTAAAAAAGAATTTTGTACTGCCCTCCTGAGTACAGACAGGCAGGGCAGCATGAGGATCGGGGGGTGCAAGCTGAGATACAGACTGCTAACTCCCTTTGTGAACCTAGGCTAGTCATTGAACCTCTCTTTGCTTAATTCCTTGACTTCTGATATAGTGATAATAACAGTGCCAACCAGAAGAATATGATGAAGCTTACTTGAGGCAGTCCCTGTAGAGTGCTGAGAACAGGGTTCAATAAGTGTTCATTGCCATGATTTCCAATATGTATATTAGAACGTCTCATAATGTATTTAATGATGTGTTAATATTGTTACATGCATGTACATACTTCATAGTATATGTTAATGCTTTATTAAATGCATACTGAGTGCCCATATAGTTTTTAAGAACCATGCTGTGGTGCTTTATTCTCATGGGCAGTCTTAAACATCTTTGTAAGCTAAGTGTTGTGTGTCTCCTATTGTCAGATACATGTTAATGTGTCATTTATTTCTGATTTTTACTAATTCTTATTGCCTACTTGCTTGTGAAGATATTTATTTGGGGTGATATGTCTTTTTCAGGATGTAAAAGATGATTATATATTTGAATGTGAAGCTGGCACTCAGTATCAGAAAACAAAGCTGACCATCTTGCAGTCACTTGGAGATCCACTTTACTATGGTAAAATACAACCATTTAAAGCAGATGAAGAAAGTGATAGCCAGATGTCTCCATCACAGTAAGTTCGGTTAAATACAAGTAACTGAAAAAAAAATAAGGCACCAAGAATTTTATCGAGTAACTAACTACTGATGAACCATTAATCAATAAAAATTTCTCTTTGGGAATTCACTTACTAGTTAAATATAACAATTAGATTTTGCAGTAGACCTAAGTAAACTTAAATCATAGTTACCATATTGCTCAAGAGTTATTAAAAATAAGTTTTTTAGGCCGGATGTCGTGGTTTGTGCCTGTAATCCCAGCACTTTGGGAGGCTGAGGCAGGCGGATCACAGGGTCAGGAGATCGAGAACATCCTGGCTAACATGGTGAAACCCCATCTCTACTAAAAATACAAAATTAGCTAGTTGTCGTGGCGCGGGCCCATAATCCTAGCTACTTGGGAGGCTGAGGCAGGAGAATAGTTTGAACCAGGCAGTTGGAGGTTGCAGTGAGCCGAGATCACGTCATTGCACTCCAGCCTGGTGACAGAGCAAGACTTCCTCTCAAAAAAATATTAATAATAATATATATTTTTAAAACCACCTGTGTTTATTTTTATGCTTGTTTTGAAGGCTATTCCTGTGATATCCTTCTTTATATATTTATCGCACTTAAGACTTTAACCTGTCTGTGAACCTGAAGTGTTTGGGCAATGGTATGTTTAAATAGGAAGCAAGTTTACTATAAATGTAAAAAGATACTTGGTATTTTGGCACTGCATGTAAGGACACAGACTCAATGCTTAATGTAGTTATTGGCCCTACATGTTAATATACATACATATATATATGTATGTGTATATGTGTGTGTATATATGTGTGTGTGTGTGTGTGTGTGTGTGTGTGTGTGTGTGTGTGTGTGTGTGTATATATGGAGAGAGAGAGAGAGAAATGATCTTCCAAAATGTATGAACTACATATATTTGGTACTAACAGTATTTAATTTTATTTTAATTGTTTTTGTTTTTTTAAACCAAACTGATGCTGTTTTGAAAAAAAGGGGAAAAAAGCTCAGCAGAAAAGGTCGGGGCCAGGTCTATGTTAAGTGTAAAGCCTTTACTTACACAAAATACTAATTGAAACCACAGTAGAAAGGTAGATTTTTAAAGAGCAACCCCACCAATATTTAGGTAAAAGTCAATGAGAGGAAATAGCAGGGAATCCTCAACTTATTTTTTCACATGACCAGTTTTTATTATAAAAGGATTGAATATTTTGATTATATACTTTTTTTTAAGTTATATACATCACAGTAGTTTATTTCTGAATCTTCAGCTTGCATTTTTAAGGAAGCCATTTTTTTCCTTTATTTTTATTTTAGATTTAGGGGTTATGTGTGCAGGTTTGTTTCAGGGGTATGTTGGATGATGCTAAGGTGTGGGTGTCTGTTGAGCCCATCACCCAGGTAGTGAATATAGTACCCAATATTGATTACTTATATTTATAAAAATCTTTCACTTAAAGACAATATACATTGGCCATTTAAATTTATTAACTTTTATAGAAAACAAGGGTGATATATGTTATGTCATGAAAAAATTGGTCTATAAAGCCAAGTGACTAATTTGTTTGACAGGAAGAAAATTGAATTTTTTACCTTTACATCAGAGTAGCTGCATGATTTATTATCTTCCAGTCATTCTTCCATACTCATAAAGTATTTAATAAATTATGAAGTCAAAGTTTGAGCTGCATTAACTAAGTTTTTTTTACATTTTATATTTCAGCTCCTCCACAGATGATCATTCAAATTGGTAATTAAAAAATAAACTATTTTAATCTGTTAAGAGATTATATCAATGTCAAACTCTTTAAAAAGACTTGCTAAAGTTATTTTATTCGAATTGGAGATAAATATGTATACCTTGTTTGAAATATATTCTAAGGACCTGTTATGTAGACATTAATAGTAACTTCTAAAATTGCAGGTTAAAGTGAGAGGAAGGCCAAAGACCTTTGCACATGGTAGTTCAGTGATTTCCCTGTAGGACCAATAGTTGTAAGGGTATATAGCACTGTAACTTTCAGCCCAAATTATGTTTTAATAAATAAATTTTGTGCCAAAAGAAAGTCCCTTAATTATATCAACCAAGTTATTCACATTATTTCATAATGCATGCAAAACTTAGTCATTGTTTTATATGTTTAAATGCAATACAGTTTTTTCCACATCTTGATAGATTTAACACCAATTTATATTACTGTGACTAAAACATGGAAGATTTCAAAAGTAATCCCAAGGCTCCTTAAGACAACTTTTACCTAATTCTTTTGTCTCCTTTTTTTTCCCTTAAACATTTTAGGTTCATTATTGGCTCAAAGACTGATGCTGAGAGGTAAAAATACTTGCATCTGTATTTTTGGTCAGGATGGATATGAAAAATATTTTGCATCTGTATTTTTGGTCAGGATGGATATGAAAAATATTTTGCATCTGTATTTTTGGTCAGGATGGATATGAAAAATTTTTCGCCCTTATAGGTTAGAGAATACTTCATTAAGAGTTAAAAACTTTGATTTTGGTTATGTATTAACCATATATACAATATTTATGGGCCTCTTGTAAAATTAGGGCACTGACAGTAAAATCTCTAAGGTCCTTTCCAAATTTAAAACCTTATTGATTCTGGAAAAATGTTTAAAAGCTTATGATACACCAAACTATTAAGATTGGTTCTTTTTGTGGGATGAGATTTTGGGGGGACTTAAATGCATTTTTCCAATGCATTATAATACCTAGGATGTTTTTTTCATATAATTAAAGAAACAAAAAAAAATGTTTAAAATATAGTTTTGTTTTAAATAAGAAAACTTAGATACACTTACTGTAGCTAAGGAAGATGATTTCTAGATAGTACTTTAATCAGAATCTAAGAAGGGAAGTGAATATTTTCTTTGGCTGCTTATTACTTAAGTAATCCCTGCAATTTCTGTATTATAAATAAGATATTGAAAGTATATCTTTAGATTGTTATTTAGCAAAATGTTTTAGACAATTTTTCCTTGAACAGATTAAAATTATGTACTTTTAACACAAAGACAAATTGCCTGATTTTAATTTATGTGTCAATTTTGACAGAACCTTTTTTTCTCCATTATTATTCTTTCCTATAAAATAAATTTCTGTTTAAAACTGGTTATCCAATCTTTACCTGTTTTCTCTTGATATTTTAGGGTAGTCAACCAGTACCAAGAATTAGTCCAGAATGAAGCTAAATGTCCGGTCAAGATGTCACACAGCTCCAGTGGCTCAGCCAGCCTGAGTCAGGTTTCTCCAGCGAAAGAAACAGAAGTGTGTTTCATTAATGTTACTTCTTTGGCCCAGTTGTTTCACAAGTAATCCGAGAAATGTTAAGAATCATTTTTTGAGGCCGGGCGCGGTGGCTCACACATGTAATTCCAGCACTTTGGGAAGCTGAGGCGGGTGGACCACCTGAGGTTAGGAGTTTGAGAGCAGCCTGAACAATATGGTGAAACCCCATCTCTACTAAAAATATGAAAATTAGCTGGGCATGGTGGCACGCACTTGTAATCCCAGCTATTCAGGAGGCTGAGACAGGAGAATCTCTTGACCCCCAGAGGTGAAGGTTGCAGTGAGCCGAGATTGCACCACTGTACTCCACCCTGGGCGATAGAGCGAGACTCTGTCTCAAAAAAATGATCATTTTTTGAGGAGTGGAGGTACTGTTTAGTTTTGTTTTTACTTTTGCCTTTTTTAAAATTTAACTGTTTGTAATATAATTTTTAAATGTACACAAAGTTAAAAGAAAAATTATAACGAATACCTGTGTTCTAGTTATTTGACTTTAACAGCTGTTACTTTCCTTTGATAGGCATGGAAGGGTGGAAGCTTTGTTTTCATCTTACTCCTCTGCCATTCTCCCTAAAACTCTTTCTTCCCACCCCATCACTCAGAAATCTTTTCCCCATTCTTTATGTGTACTGTAATATATTTCATGGGTCTTGTGTGAAATTTCCTCTGTAATACATGTAGTATTCAATCTAACTACTAAGAGCACTTTGCAGAGTTAAAAATTGTGTTTTTATCTGAGGTTTATAGCAGTATTTATTTTAACAAGTATGCTTAATATCACTGTCTTTCAGCAAACTGAAACTGTGTCAGTTCAGTCTTCAGTATTGGGGAAGGGTGTAAAACATCGACCCCCACCAATCAAACTTCCCTCAAGCTCAGGAAATAGTTCCTCAGGTACTACATTTCTTAGTTTTCTACAGTCTAGGATAAGAAACATTATATAATCATAATCTCTTTTTAAAACTTTGCCCCCATTTTGATTTCTACAGTTCACAGAATTTTGAATTATAAATTTAGAAAATAACTTTTATGTTCTTCTAGGTAACTATTTTACACCACAACAGACAAGCAGCTTTCTCAAATCTCCAACTCCTCCTCCTTCTTCTAAACCATCAAGTATTCCTCGGAAATCATCTGTGGATCTCAGTCAAGTTAGCATGCTTTCTCCAGCTGCCCTATCACCTGCCAGCTCATCACAAAGTGAGTCATAACTTAAATTCTTCATTAAATCTTCATAAGCTTTTGCATTAGTGTTTCTTAAGACAGCTTTTTTCAACCTGTGAAGTAGTGATATCTGAATGTACTGTGTACCCAAAATGTATAAGTTGCTAGAAGCTGCAGGCAGAGCTCTTGTTGATTGTATGTATTATGTCTCAATTGTAATTGTACTTGTTTTTCTGTATATATGTATGCATTCTGCGTATACCTTTCTTATAGACTTGCAACCTACACATCTCCTTAAAAAAATAATCTAGTAGTTACATGTGGCAATAAGATTTCAAAATATTTTTTATTCCAGTGTACCCTAGGAATATTTTACATATTTATGTAAATTGTGTGGCTGATATGAAAAAAAATGTCATAATAGTTGTTGCTGCAGGTCCTATCTTTGTATATGTAAGAAGTCAACTAGTTCCAAGGTGGTGATACAATAAACTGAAAAACAATATTTCAACAACACTCCTACACTCTTTTATAAATTGTTGTCAGTTACTAAAATGTTATGATCATGAAGCATTATTCTGAAGATACTGAAATGTGATTTTTACTACTGAATACTTTTTTTTAACATCAAGAAGAGTTTTACAAGAATGCTAGCATTAGTTTGGGAGAATTTCTTCAAATTAGTAAATATCTGAAAGGTACCAATTTGGGGAAAAGAGTCATTTCAGTTTTTTAGATTTTTTGTAGATAGCTAATATATGCTGAAAGTTTTAGTACACTGCACAGTGATAGGGTGGTCTTCGCATTAGATATAAACATCTTTATCTTGATAGCTCAAAAGGTGTAATTTTTCTGCCTTCTTGTTTTGCACAAAGAAAAATATATAAATTTTCTGAAAGTCTTATTCACACTTCTTATGTTGTGGGTATGGATTATGGTAATCTACTGCACACAGTTGTTACTTTAAGTAAGGGTTGAGTGACAGCTTCTGGACATTCACATTTCTTTCCTTTCTTTCTGCAGGACATGAAAGCTAAAAAAGAAAACACCTCAAGAGCTTTTGGTTTTACTTTTTTGGTTTTTGTTTTTTGTTTTTTGTTTTTTTAAAAAATTGATAAACTGTGCATACTTCATTCACAACAGATTTTCTATACATTCTACATTTAAACAGAAGTACACAGTTACTGTTAAAGATGCAGTATTATCTATCAGATATTTGCTTTATTACTGTTTTTTATAAATTTGTTTGTCAGGATAAACTTGATGTGTTAGGAATTAAACATGTATATTTAGGTGCCAAATATGATTGTTAACCGTATGTAACTTATTAAATATGTTCACAGTTTATCTCAGACTTTTACACTAAAGAAGCAATATTTTTAAATGAAGTCTTGAATTAATGAAATAGTAAATAACAAATTAATTTGAATTCCTTTTGAACTTTTTAGGCCAAGGGCAGCATGTAGGAAACTAACTTTTAAATGGGTATTGTGGTAGAATATAACTGTATATTTATACTGTTACTGCAATGGCATCTCTAATGGGATTTTTAGGTGATATACTGCATCCTTAATTGTAATTGAGTGTAGCAACACTCATGTATCATGTGTAGAAATTAACACTTGCAGTTAACTGCTTTAAAAAAAAAAAAAACTAGAACAAATTGTCAGTGCTAAGTAAGATTCCATTAACCTTATTTTAAAAGGACTGGCCATTTATAACAAACTAGCAATTTTTATTTTTCTCAATGAGCAGGATCTGGAACTCCTAAGCCATCTACTCCTACACCAACCCCTTCATCGACCCCACACCCTCCTGATGCTCAGAGCTCAACTCCTAGTACCCCTTCAGCCACCCCTACTCCCCAAGATTCAGGCTTCACCCCTCAGCCCACTTTGTTAACTCAGTTTGCTCAGCAGCAAAGGTCTCTGAGCCAGGCAATGCCTGTAACAACCATTCCTCTTTCCACCATGGTAACATCTATAACTCCAGGAACCACGGCCACCCAGGTCATGGCAAACTCTGCTGGACTTAACTTCATCAATGTAGTGAGCTCTGTTTGGTAAGTTTGCATTGATGTTCTGATTTTTTTTTTTAAGAATAGTTTTACCAATCTAAATTCTTAATTTTTGAAATTAAGAGCAAACTGCATATTACTCAGACTGAACAGGAATAGTTTAGATATGGACAGAAGCTGCCTGACATGTATGTTTTAATTTTAAATAATAACGTTTGTTAACTGCACAAAGATGATACCTCATCTTGTTTTTGTTTTTTGGTACTTCATCTTGATAGCAGCTTAGAATTTCCTGTTTATCCTCTGCATTACCATCTTTGAAATTTAAGACAAATAAATAACTAGTTGTGTTTGCTTAGTAGTATGTTTTTTAATCTGAGGAATTATGTGGCTGATTTTTTTTTCCTTTTACAGTGAAATTTAATGCTTTGTCTTATTCTCCTGCAGTGGAGCCCAGGCTTTGATGAGTGGTTCAAACCCCATGCTGGGCTGTAACACTGGTGCCATAACTCCTGCAGGAATAAACCTGAGCGGCCTTCTACCCTCAGGAGGTCTGCTACCAAATGCATTGCCCAGTGCAATGCAGGCAGCTTCTCAAGCAGGTCAGAATGTTGGAAATAACCTCTAAAAAAATTAAAGTATATGCTAAAGTAAAAATGTAATTTTAAGAGTAATGCTAAAGGCATTTAATGTCATTATTTCATGAAGTATTATATCACAGGTATTTCATTTCAAAAGCCTTTCAAGTTCTGATATTTGATTTAAAAGCTATCTAGCAATCAACTTCTATGGAAAACTTGGTAAGCCTTTGAGTCTGTACACATCTTTCTTTTACTTTCCAAATAACAAAATCAATTTTGGTAGCCTTATTGTCATTGTAGTTATATTCCAGGGAAAATAACTGTATTTTGAAAATATACATTGTGCACAAGAGGCAACTGCATTGCAGTTAAGAGCCTGGATTCTGGAGCCAAACTACCTCAACTTGAATCCCAGTTGTGCAACTTAATTTGTGTAATCTTGAGAAAGTTACCTTTGTGTCTAATTCTCCCTATAAGTAAAATGGGAATAGCAATAATAACTTATAGTCATGAGGATTAAATGAAATATAATACAGATTATGTGCTTAAACTGTGCCTGAGACATAATAAGCGTTCTTTTATTTAGGAGTAGTTATTACCGGTACAGAACAGTTATAATAACTTGTGCTTATTTTTTTGATGCTCTTTAAAAGAATGTATTATAATATCTTGAAACAATTCAGTTTCTACTGAGGAAACATTTAATAGAAAAAACAATCTAGAAAAACTTACTAGAAACTTTCTGTGAGTTATGAGAAAGAGAACCCAGAGAATATAATTAAACACGTTAACATGTCGCTGTAATTTCCTAATTCTCGCTAGTGTTCTTATTTTAGTAAGCATAAATGTGTTTTAGTGGCAAAAGTCCTGGAAATGGAATCACATCTTGAGTTTAGGATATTTGCGTGTAATTACCAGTTGTACCGGTTACACGTGGCTTCAGTTGCTAAACTGGGGCTTTACAGAAGTCACTACATTTTTCTCCCTTAGCCTCAGTTCAATTCACTCTAAAGTGGGAATAAAAATATCTTCAGTTGGTACTTAAGAGAAATAAATTAAGTATGAAAGTGCCGAAAGCTAGAAAGCATTATACAGATGTCATCCACTTTTAAAAGGGAGTTAAGCCATTTTTTTAAATGAGAATTTTTCCAGAAAGGGATATTTTTGCCAAATTTCAATCTGATTATACTTTTTGGTTTCTTATACAAGGCTTCGCTAGTATTACATGTGCATTTCTTGCCTCAAATTGTTTTTGAAAATGATCTGATAGAGAACTAGATACATGTTTAAATAGTGTTCAGATTGGTATATTTTGTTAGTAAGCAAAATATATACATACCTTGAGACCAAGGTAAGCAAACTGCAGCACACAGCCTAAGCTAAGAATGGTTACTACATTTTTAAAAGGATTGTAAAAAGAAGATGTATCAAAGGTCATTTGTGCTCACAAAGCCTACATTGTGGCCCTTTACTGAAAAAGTTTGTCACCACCAGCTTTAAGCTATGCTCTATGTTATGTTACATAACAGATTTTTTTAGGAATAAGTTCAGAATTAACAGAGCACTGTCTCCTAACTCGCAGTTTTGATCCTTATACACAAATTGCAACATTCTTTAGCATTCTGAAAAAATAGCATACAGCACACCAGTTCTTAGAGATAGGATTATTATAGTGTACTATGTAGCACTGAGAAATGTAAATAGTTGCCAGTACCTGGAATATATTTGCACAATAGTGCTAGTTTTATTATACCCATGGTGTTCACATAATTCTTGATGACTCCGTTCAGCCAACAGAAGAATGAAAAAGAAGTCTCAGTTTCTGAAATAGAGAATATAATGTACATCTGGTGCTTCACAATTTTGAATAAAATCTCAGGATTGATAAATATTGAAAAAAAATTTTTTATTGTTTTTAAGATATTTTTGAAGTATGGAAAATAAGCATATCTGTGCAGAAAGTACATAAGATTATTATATATATTAAAGTATAAATTATTTTCATGTGTAATAAACTTTCAATTCTGTTATAACCATGCATTTTATTTAACAGGTGTTCCATTTGGTTTAAAAAATACTTCAAGTCTCAGGCCCTTAAATCTACTCCAGGTAAACCTGAAATACTGCTTTTGATTAAATTTTTTATACATTGACTTTTTTTCTAAACAATGTGAATATGTATCAGCACTTGAAATTCTGAGGTCTATTTAGAATCTTCTAAGGGTGTGGTTATTATTGCTACCTTTGTATGATCAAGTGGATAAAAAAGAATCAGTATCCTATATACTACGCTTTGGCTCCAGTAGCCCTGCCTGATTATGAACTAGCTGTGCTAGTGGGGAGAATTTACACCTACCAAGGAGGATATTTGCCTACAATAATAGTAGTGGGTATATTTAGAAAATAACTGCTTTCCCAACAGATATTTTATGTGTACATATATGTAATACTGTTTTTTGTGCTTGAAGGAGATTTTAAAAATAGGTATGTGGCTCACAACTATAATCCCAGCACTTTGGGAGGCCCAGGTGGGTGGATTGCTTGAGCTCAGGAGTTCAAGACTAGCCTGGGCAATATGGTAAAACCCCATCACTACAAAAAATTAGCCAGGCATGCACCTGTAATCCCAGATCCTCGAGAGGCTGAGGTGGGAAGATCACTTGAGCCCAGGAAATCGAGGCTGCAGTGAGCTGACATTGCATCACTGCATTCCAGCCTGTGCAGCAGAGTGAGTCCTGTCTCAAAGGAAAAAAAAAAGGGGGAGTGAATTTACAACATTCCTGGTCTTATGCTAGGTCCTCTAATTTAAAGAAGGAGTAAGCTATTAGTGTAGTAGTTTGGCAAATAGATAGACATGAATATAAAGATCTGTGTATATGACGTAGCAGCGCTATGGATTGATGGGAAATGACAATAAAAGATCAGCCACCCTGGCACTCAGAAATAACAGACTGGGAAATTCTCATTAGAGCTAAAATTTAAAACTTATTGCTTATACACAATGCATGTGTTTGCAGACAGTAATTGCATAACAATGTACTTATAATATGGACAAGCCCACAAATTGCATTTGTTTAGCCTACCTTCCGGCATATTGCTTGTGAAATTTTCTTAGAGATCAGTGTCAGTGTTAACAGGAATGGAAATCCTTTAGTTTATTGTATTTTTCTATATTTATTATGTACTGATTGAGGATGGAACATTTGACCTATGCTATGTCCACATTTACCTAATGAGCTGTGATGGATATAGATAGATATTTTGACCCAAGGATTTTTTTTTTTTTTTTTATACTATACATGCCTAAGAGTTCTATATTTGGTATTTTTTTGGACAAGGACCTCAAAGTGGTCCATATATAAACCCCTATAGCTTAAAATGGAAAAACTTATTTGTTTTTTGGTATATTTGAAAAGTATTGTTTTTCTTTTTAACCTAGAGTTTTATGAGTGCTTCTTGAAAAATTCTTTTTTAAATTTGAATTAATTACATTCAAATTACATTTCCATTTTAAGCTATAGGGGTTTATATATGGACCACTTTGAGGTCCTTGTCCAAAAATATACCAAATATAGAACTCTTAGGTCTGTATAGTAAAAAAAAAAAAATCCCTGGGTCAAAGTATCTACCTATATCCATCACAGCTCATCATTAGGTAAATTTGGACATAGCATAGGTCAAATGTTCCATCCTCAATCAGTATATAATAAATGTAGAAAAATATAACAAACTAAAGGATTTCCATTCCTGTTAACACTGAGACTGATCTCTAAGAAAATTTCAACAATTTAGATGTCCATATTTATTTTGAAGACCACTACTTTCTATGTCATGACAGAGAAAGTAGGGGTCTTCAAAATAAATATGGACATCTAAATGCACTTTTTCAGCTTTGAGATTCCTCACTGTGTTATATAAAAGGTGGTGTATAATTTTGTGTTTTTGGCAAAACTAGAACAAATTAGTGGGGGGTAGCTTTTTGTAATATACATTTCTGATTCATAAGCTGCTTGTTTGTACTTTATAGTGTATTTAATGTTCTTTCGTATTAATGTATAAAAAGAGCGAAATAAAAAGTAGCCTTTGAATTGGGATAGCTAACTACTAACTTGAAGCAGAAAGATTTATGTTTAAGAGTATTAACATACTTGGGAACCCAAATAGGACTTAAAAATTGCCTCTAAATATATCTTTTTTTTTAAGGGCAGCCAACTTGTTTTTTGTTCACCTGTTTCCTCAATAACTAAAAGAATGACAAATAGCAAATGATCCAAAAATATTTGTAGAATTAAATTTAAATATTTGGTATAAAATAATGTGAAATTGGTTAATTTTTGTTTAAATTCTTAATAGCTTCCAGGTGGTTCACTTATTTTTAACACTCTGCAGCAGCAGCAACAGCAGCTTTCTCAGTTTACACCACAGCAACCTCAGCAGCCCACAACTTCTAGTCAACAGCCAGGGGAGCAGGTATGAGTTTTCTAGTCTTCTATATGCTTTTACATCAAATTTGTAACATTTTCTGGTATATTTCAAGCATACTTCACGTGCTTTGTTAGTGTAAACATTTCCTGTACTGTTTTTATTAACAGTGGTAGCAGTCAGCTATTGGGTACGTATTCCTAATAAAACAGTCATACCGTACTGAATAGATGCTATCCCCTGCATCTTGCATAGTAGGAATGAGATTCAGATAAATGGCTTGCTCATAGCCATACAGTGAGTGGCCAAGCCAGAGATTCAAAGCTAGGTCTTTCTGCCCCTATCACTCATATATTTTCTACCCCATCATTATCTTTCTGTTTTTAGGATTTCATTGCTATTAGAATAGAGATGTCCCTATTATTATAAAATGTAGGGCAGTGGGAACACACACAAAACAAATGTGTACACTGCCAAAGAGAATGAAATTGAATAAGAACTGCAATAAATGACAGTAGAAGGAAGTACAAGTGTTTCTAAACTTTGGATACACTGGAGTAATCTGAGAAACTAAAAAATACTGATTCCTGGGTCCCACATGTAAGTTTCTCTGTCTCAAAATTATATGAAATATTCACTTTTGCCTAGTTTCCCCCAGCTAAGTCTTAGTTGGATAAAGCTCATTTTCTAATAGAGTCCTCAGGAAGGGCACATTCAAAGCTTACCATTTTTTAATTCTAACCACATTAAAGATTTTTTGGCTAGATATAAAATCCTTTGTTTTCTTTCAAAAAAATTAATTGTAAAATACACATAAAATTTACCATTTTAACTTCTTCAGTGTGCAGTTCAGTAATGTTGTGTATTCACATTGTTGTGCAACAGATTTCTATTATAGAACTTTTTCCATCTTGTAAAAATGAAACTATATCCAGTAAATAACAACTTTTTTTTTTTTTTTTTGAGATGGAGTCTTGCTGTGTCACCCAGGCTGGAGTGCAGTGGCGTGATCTTGGCTTACTGCAACCTCCACTTCTTGGGTTCAAGCAATTCTCTGCCTCAGCCTTCCCAAGTACCTGGAATTACAGGGCATCTGCCACCATGCCTGGCTAATTTTTTTTTTTTTTTTTTTTGTATTTTTAGTAGAGACAGGGTTTCACCATTTGGCCAGTCTTGTCTTGAACTCCAGAACTCGTGATCCACCCACCAAGGCCTCCCAAACAACTCTTTATTTCCTCCTCCCCCGGGCCACTATTCTACTTTGTTTGTATCCGTTTGACTACTCAAGATACTTCATAAAGTGTAGTCATATAGTTATTTGTCCTTTTGTGTCTGACTTATTTCACTTAGCATAAAGTCTTCAAGGAACCTTCATGTTATAGCATGTGTCAGAATGTTTTTTATCATGCCGAATAATACTTGTAAATACCATATTTTGTATATACCATGTTCATCCACTGATGAATGGATAAACAAGGTACTTGGGTACCTTCCACCTTTTGGCTATTGTACATAATGCTAGTATGAATGTGGGCGTACAATTATCTCCTTGAGACCCTGCCTTCAACTCTTTTGGATTTATACCCAGACGTTAGATTGCTGGTTTATGTGGTAATTTTTAAATTTTTTAAGAAGCATCATACTGTTCCATAGTGGCTATACCATTTTACATCATTCCCGTCAACAGCACACAAAGATCACAGTTTGTCCAAATCTTTGTCAACACTTGTCATTTTCTGGTGGTGGTTGGGTCTTTGGGTATTTTGCCTTTTTTTTTTTTTTTTGCAGCCATCCTAATGGGTGTGAAGTGATAATCTCATTGTGGTTTTAATTAACCATTTTCCTTAACGGTTAGTGGTGTGGAGCATCTTTTCAGATGTGTGTTGGCCATTTGTATATCATCTTTGGAGAAAAGTCTATTTCAGGTCCCTTGCCTGTTTTTTTGTCAGATTATTTTTTGTTGTTGCTGAATTGTAGGAGTTCTTCATTCTTTATGTACACGTATCAGATGTTGATTCACAGATATATGGGTTGTCTTTTCACTCTTGATTGTATCCATTGCACATGTTTTTTTATTTTAATGTAGTTCGTTTCTTTTTACTTTTCTTGCCTGTGCTTTTGGTATCATATTGAAGATCATTGCCAAATGCAATATACTGAAATGTTTTCACTTCTTTTCTTCTAAATGTTCACTAGTTTTAGGTCTCCTTTAAATTTATTAAAAATGCTTCCTACTGTTGTTTTGCTTTGTATGTTTTTGAGAAATCTGATGCCAGTCTAATTATCTTGCTCCTATAAGTTTAAGCAGTTTGCCTAGAAATTTGTTTTTGAGAAATCTGATGCCAGTCTAATTTTCTTGCTCTTGTAAATTTATTTAAGCAGTTTGCCTAGAAGTGTGCCCTGAATGTTTAATATTTTCACTAGGATGTGTGTCAGAATTGATTTTATTTTTCCTGTGGGTCCTTTTAGTGTGTAGAGTCAGTTCTTTATTTCTGGAATGTTTTCTTGATGATAATTTGTAGTGTCATAAGTGGAAGCTAAGATTATTGTGTTGAGGTCATTCTTTTCTAAAATAAACATTTAATGTCATGTATTTCCTTCTCAGTACTGCTTAAGCTACTTTCCACAAATTTTGATATGCCGTGCCTTCATTTTGTTCCATAGAATTTTCTGTCTTACGGATTCCTCTTAAATGAGTTATTTAGATAATGTTTGATTTCTAAGTACTTGGGAATTTTCCAAATTATCTTTCTGTAGTTGATTTCTAGTTTATATCCACTGTGGTCTGAGAACATTTTTGGTCCTTTTAAGTTTGTTGAGGTTTGTTTGGTGCCTGAGCACATGATCTGTCTTGATGAATTCTCCACATATGCTTGAAAAAAAAATGCATATTCTGCTGTTAGGAGTGTTCTGTATTAGATCAGGGTATTTGATGGTATTATTCAGGTCTTCTATATACTTTTTTTCCTACATGTTTTTTCAGTTACTGAGAGAAGTTTTGAAGTCTTCAAACAAAACTGGAAATTTCTATTTCTCCTTTTGCTAAAGGTTGTTTTTTGAGCCCATATTGTTAGGTGCCTATACATTTAGGATCGTTATATTCTTGATTAATTTACCCTTATCATTAACAAATGACCTTTATCTTAGGGTAATATTTCTTGTTTCTTTATTCTGATTAATGTTAGTGTTGTACATCTTTTTTCATCCTTTTAGTTTTAGCCTTAGTTCTTTTATTTCTTAGTGTTTATTTTTCTTCTTCAAAATGTTTGTTTAATCGTTATTTCTCCTGTTTGAATATTCCATTTATGGTGGTGGCTTACCGTCTACCTTAGGTTTGTGGAGTGTTTTGGGGGGAAATTTATATCACTGCTAGTTTTTTTGCATTTTGAGCTTTTTTGTTTTATCAGAGCTCCATTTTGGTAGTGATGTGGTCTGCCTTATTCTGTTGTTCATTTCATGAACTGGGTTCCAAATTCAATAACATACCCTCCTTTCAGCTATGTGCTCTTTTGTCCAATCTCTATCTCCAGGGAGTTCCTGTCAAGATAAATGTAACTTTTGAAATGTTTGGCTTGCCATTACATACTGAAATGTTACTTCAGACACTATTTTAGGTGGTACCAAAGGATGTCTTCTGCAGAGCAAAAGTTTTAATTCGCTGAAGTCTCAGTTAACAGTATCTTTCCTTTATGGAAAATGCTCTAGGTATCATGTCTCAAAACTCTTTACTTAGCCCTAGGTCCCAAAGATTTTCTCTTACGTTTTTTTCTAACAGTTTTATAGTTTCCTATTTTGAATCCATAATCCCTCTTCAGTTAATTCTTGTACAAGGTGTGCAACTTAGGTCCTTTTTTTTGTTGGTTGGTTGGTTGTTTTTGGTTTTGTCTATCAATATCCAAGCTATCCTTTCTGAATTACTTTTGGACCTTTGTTAAAAGTCAGTTGGGTCCATCTGGGTGGGTCTATTTCTAGGTTCCCTGTTCTATTTCATTAATCTATATGTCTACTCCTTAGCCAATACCACACTGTCTTGTTCACTGTAGTGAGTCTTAAAATTAGGCAGGTTTTTTCCCATACCATTTTTCAAAATTGTTGTAGCTAATGTAGGTTTTCTACCTTTCCATATAAATTTTAGAATCATCTTGTCTATATCTACAAAAACCTTGCTGCGATTTCTAAAGGAATTGAGTTAAACCTGTTGATCAATTTGGGGAAGAACTGCCATCTAATTTTTTTTTTTTTTGAGAAGTTGTGAATGGTATTTTACTTTTCACATGTTCATTACCAATATATACAGTGCTGACTTTTGTATGTTGATCTTGTATTGTGCCCTTTTACTGAACTAACTTACTACTTCTAGGAGCTTTTTTGTAGATTGCTTAGGATTTTCTACAGACAGTTGTGCCATTTGCAAATAAGGACAATTTTACTTTTTCCTATAAAATCTATATGCCTTTTATTTCCTTTTCTTGACTTAGGCTGCTGACTAAAAGTTTTAGTACTATGGTTATGTTACAAAGGGTGTTTTAAGCTTTAAAAAACTGTTTCCATGAAGCTTTATAAAAGCCATAGGCATTATGAAGGTAGTATCAAACAATCAATAAATACAGATGCACTGAAAAATAAAGCTTTCTTTGTTCAAATACTATAAATGTATTCTTGCTTATTCTAAATACCTTTGAAGTCTTTTTTCCTTGTTATTCTTTTTACAAGACTAGTCTAAATACTGATGCTTTCTTTCATACAGGAAAAATACTTACTTACCAGCTTAAATTTGTTTTTCCTTCTTGTTCAAGTCATTTATTAATTTGTTTATTCAGGGTTCTGAACAAGGTTCAACCAGTCAAGAACAGGCCTTATCTGCTCAGCAAGCTGCTGTCATTAACCTTACTGGAGTAGGAAGTTTTATGCAGTCACAGGCAGCTGGTAGGTATCTTCATAACTTTATATGCTGAATTTAGTAAACATATCTAATCTATTTGGGATCTCACCACTTAAATTACTTTCTTTTCCTTCCCTTGCAAACAGTAAACAGGAAAAAGTAAAGCTATATTTAATGTGTGAACTATTAAATTAATGGCTGAGATTTTTTCATTAATTTGATAGTGGATTAATTAAAAGAGCTTTGACTTAACGTAATTACCACAGTTGTATTTTCCTTATGTTACAGTTTACCGGCAAAATTTAATAATTATCCAATTTACTAGGAAGTTACTAGAGCTGTTTTCAGTGTTTGCCAGTAGTTATCTTAATTAATAACTTTTCAGTTTTCCTGGGTTAAGACTGAATTTTTCTACATTGCATAATATTTTGTCTCATTCTCGTAACTTGTAGTTGCATAAATGACTTAAGTCTTAATGGTCAGTAGCATAACTTCTGTAAGCCTCTTTTATCATTTAAAAAAAAAAACGATTAAATTACTTCTCAACACATCCAGCAGTAAATGGTGAACTAAAGATTTAGTCTTAATGAATATTATCTTGTTAGCTGAAGATGATAATTCTAACTTCATACTTAACAGTAAGCCACACGTATAAGAAAACTATGATAGAGTTTGATGATTGAATGAGTGACTATGTTATCAGCATCTTAAGTTATCACTGTGGGCTTACTATGATGCCTTTAGAAGTCCTTTAGAATAATCAAGATCTTTATTTTGGCAGTAAGTAATCCTTACATAGTTTCAATTTAGAGGTAATGAATTCCCAAATGTTAAGTTTACGTAAATATGTACCATTATCAGACCAGTTGTGAATTTCCGAAAAGAGCTGTAATGTAATTCAGTAGAAAGGACTCTAGTTTGAAAAATCATGAGAATGTTCCTAGCCACAGACTTGCCACTTAAACCATGTTGGCCTTAAACTTCCTCATACGTAAAATGAGTGTTGAACTGATTACTGTTGTCCCACTCAGCTGAAAAATAACAATGCTCAGTCTCAGTTCACCACCTTTGTTGTTAATAGTCTGATATTCATTGCAGCATCTTTTGTTTAAAGCAATTGTCTGTCTACCAGTTTTGCTGTTACAATAGTTTAGATTTCTTCCATCTCCCTTTTCCTACTTTGTTGGTTATATTTAAAAAATAATGTACTCTTCTAAACAAAATAGCACCAGTATCAAATTCCATACAGATGCAAGAGGAGAGGTTCAGTGTTTTGACACATAATGCACTCCCTTCTCTTGTGTCCAGTAAGTTCCATAATCAGTGGTAGCCCCAACTAACAGGAGACTATATACTAAATTTATTCTGAAATGTCTATGATTTGATACTTAAGATTAATCTTACTGCTAACTTTTCTATTATTTCATTTTCTATGTTGTCCTTTTCTAACCCCGGTAGCCTTCAAACTTTTTGACTGCCCTGCTTTCCCCTTCTCCTCTCTGTAGTGTTGTCTCAGCTTGGCTCTGCCGAGAACAGACCTGAGCAAAGCCTTCCTCAGCAGAGATTCCAGCTCTCCTCTGCCTTTCAACAGCAGCAACAGATACAAGTAATCCAGCAACTTCACTCTGATTACATTTTTAAAGATACTCAGCTCCAAAAGTACCTCAAAATAACTTGCTTTAGTTTTGACTGTCTTTTAAGACTATACAGTAATTTGTAAATAATTTAGCAAATTTTAAAGTCTGACATTTTAGCCAGTCAACTTGGAGCACTGAATATATTTTGTACATTTAAGCCATACTTTCTGATTTAAAATTTTTCATGAAGTGCTGGTGGCACATTAACATACATTTTTCTAGAATGCAGTATATTTTGAAATAGACAGTTTTAAGTGCCAATTGTTAACTTTCTAATATTTTACTGCAGAAAAGTGTTCCTGTTAGTAAATGTCATACCTGTTTATTTAGAAAAATGTTATACCATAATTTTAGGAAGGAAAGTCAGCATGTTATAGTTGACTATCTTGATATATTCAGGGTTGTTTTATGTTGCTATAAACTAACATTATACAACAAAATGGTAACTGAAGTTGCTGAGTTACTACAATATTGACTGGCAGGGCAAAGTAACAATTTGGAAGTTTGCCAAGAATCATTTTTAAAGCCCTCAGCAGGCTTCTGTGCCACTGGTGCTGTTTGACTGTGCATTGTCTCAATGTGGTATAGTCCCTTTTGTTATCTTGGTGCTTTCTCCCTTTTTCAGTTTTGTTGTTTTCATCACTCTCAGGAAAAGAACCTTTCCACACCTGCCTGCATTTAACATAACTTGATTTTTTCCCTCCCTTTTGCAGCAGTTGCGATTCTTGCAGCATCAAATGGCTATGGCAGCAGCAGCAGCACAAACAGCTCAGCTACATCGTCATCGGCATACAGGCAGCCAGTCAAAAAGTAAAATGAAGAGAGGCACGCCAACCACTCCAAAATTCTGAGTCTTGCATTATTTTTTTTTCCTTTTTTAAAAACACAAGAGCATTGAATCAAAAGGATTGAGTTTCTACTTCCTTTTTGTTTTTTTTTTTAAATGTGTCAGTATTTTACATTGCTAGATGTACAAACTTTATACAGAAGCACAACCTTATCATTTTTAAATAAAAACAGGGAAATGGTTTAACAAACTAGGGTTGGTTTGCCTAAGTCATTCCTTTTTAAAAATGGTTTCACTATACATAATATATATGGAAGTGATCTAAGAAATACTAGAAATATCTTCCAGGAGAATGTAGTTTGAGATTTATTTAGTACAAAACATTTGTGCACAGTGTTAACAAATACAGTTTTTACAAATCTGTTTTGAAAATGTGGTGGACATTTATTTGGGTTTGATACTCTTAATTACTTCATCCATCAATTTTTTAACTTCTTTGTGTCTTGTAACTGCTCGGCTCATACAGTCCTGAAGTTTAGCTCCAGTTAGCCCGCTTCCACCTGAAAAATTATTTTTCCAATACTTACACTAATGTCATGTCAAATTATAAAACAAAAAATTGGATAATGTAAATTGGGGTACAGTCTCAAGATCTGCAAGTTAGTTTAACAAGACCTCCAAGTGATTCTAATGTATGTCTTAAGTTTAAGAACCACTGACATACACCATAAAGGTGTAAGAAAATTTGAGGTAGCTAAGAAACAACAGTAAACTTAAATTAGGTAAATAAAATATCCCATATTCCATTTGGCCCTCCCTAATTTAAAGCTAAGACCGAGTTTTCATCTACATATGTTTAGGACTGAAGTGGCAAGAACATGCCTGGTTTGTGAAGACAACAGAGCTTGCCTTCCTCATCCATTACTATTGTTAAGGTTCCTGTTGCCAGATGTTCCTCCTCTCCAGTAGGGTCAACTATAAGCAAAGTGCTATAAAAAGAAAAAAGTGTAAGTTTATCTATCCATGGAACAAATTTTACTTTAAAAATACTAAACACACTATCAGCCTCCCAAGTAGCTGAAATTACAGGCACACACCATCACACCCGGCTAATTTTTGTATTTTTAGTAGAGACAGAGTTTCACCATGTTGGCCAGGCTGGTCTCCAATTCCTGACCTCAAGTGATCTCTGTCCTCGGCCTCCCAAAGTGCTGGGATTACAGGTGTGAGCCACCATGCCTAGCCCTGCTTTTGTATTTCTGAACATGCTAAAATCCTTGAAAAATACTGAAGATAACTTCAGGTAAATCTTTAGTGAAAGAATTGAAAAATTAACATTACACAGGTAAGGAACAGGTAAAAGGAACACAACTGATCATCCAATTCAGGATGCTTATGAAAGCATATAGGTTGACTAGAAAAAATTGTGCAGGGAGAAGTATAAATTGAAGTGTTAATGGAAAACTAGGATGTGGGGTCACCATAAGCATTTCTGAAGAGTTAGAAGGCTGAACATCAATTACCCTAATCTTAAATATAGAAAATTTTAAAGTAAGTTTGATTAACTTACTCATCAAACACAGCAAAGGAAGTTGCAACTGGATGAGTTCTAATATTCAAATAACTTTTCTTCTTTAAATTAACTTCTGCTAAAGCAGTTTCTTCATTTATAGTAACTTCAGGCAACTGTACTAAGAAAAGGCAAATTTGTAAAATAATTCTAATGGACAAATGGTTTCTAAGCTTTTTTTTTTTTTTTTTTAAATTCACCTATGCCTCTATTTAACTTGCCCAGAACATTCCTTTTTAAAAAGTACCTTACAACGACTAAGGTAAATACAGAGGATATACATTGCATTTCACAGCATCTGACATTCCTACCTAGTGCTTATTGCATAATTTTTTTTTAAGTTTAAGAAGTCAAAATGATTTGCTTTTTTAATTTTTAGAGAGGGTATTGCTATGTTGCCCAGACCAGGATTGAATTCCTTGTTTCCATCATAGTCAAGGCAAATGAGATCACAGTATAGAACCCAGGCAAGCTAAAACAGAATTAAGACAAAAGAAAATTCAATTCCTGCCTCAACCTCCCCAGTAGCTAGGCCTATAGGCATGTGCCACTGCACCCATTTTTGAAATAAAAATGATTGCTAATAGATAACATGTCTAGCTAATCTATATCTGCTAGGTCCTGTTTTAAGCATTTTCACATTTTCATTGTATTCATCTAATCAATACTCTTATAAAGAAGTACTATTATCCCTATTTTATTATAGATAAGGAAACTTCAGCACAGAGTGGTAAAGCCAGGATTCAAACCTAAGTCTCTGCTTTAACCACTCTATAATAATATTACTGTGCTAACTTTATTTTCCTTCTCCAATTATTTGTTCTTACCAATTCAGCAGTGCAATGATAGGGAATATGCACAAGTCATTGAACTCTATAGGGTCAACCTAGACTCCTTGTTAAGAAACTTCACTATTACTGTGGCCTCACAGTAAAAACAACAGAATCCATTCTACTTCTTTTGGTAGTATCACATAAAGAACTATGAAGATACTGGCAGATCTTCACCAATCACCTAGCCAGAAGTTAAACTCTTAACTACCTCCCCAACCAATATTTTGGAAAGGAACGAAGTCCTAACCTAAGTAGATGGGTACAGTCAAAGCAGCCATCTTAAACAGCATTCAGTTAGAGAATTTACAACAATCAACTATATTTGGAAAGTCATGTCAGTATTACATTCATTAATTTGGAAACATATGAAAGTAAATGTACATGAAAAGTTTCACAAAACAACATTCTAAACCATTTGTGGAAATACTGCCTTTTTAAAAAGGCTGCTTACCATTTTTTAAAGCTGCTAACAAAGCAAATGTGCAAGCATCCAAAATGTTTCCATCATAGTCAAGGCAAATGAGATCACAGTATAGAACCCAGGCAAGCTAAAACAGAATTAAGACAAAAGAAAATTAAAGCCTTCTAATGGGAAGAACATACTATTTGCTTAGACATAAGAACCACAGAACCCTTGGTTAAACAAGCAAGATAATCTTTATGGCTCGGAAACCTTAAATGCTTTACCTTTGTAAAGTAGAAAATCAAAAGGAAGTAGACAAGTTTTGGTAAAAGCTGGCTTTTGATTACCAAGCTGACAAATGGCAAACTTGTCCATTTCCTTTAATGGAGCTACAGATATAGAAGAACTTCCACTCTTATTGAGAGGTTATAGTTGAGAGAGATGGTTTTGAAAGCCCTGGCTAAAATTCAAAAGGCACCTTCTCATAATGCATGAAATGTTTAGGTTTTACAGTGCTAACGTATCAGTTTATGTGATCTGGTAGGAAAGCCTCTCTAGTTTCTAATCAACCTAGTTTTACATTTTCAAATAAGACTTTTGGAATCTACTGTATGGTTTCACCATAAACATACATTAACATGATTAGCAATTAATCTGCTACAAAGAATAAAAAATGAACTTTTCTCTAAAAGTTAAGGGGGAAAAAAATTACTTCAATTAAAAAGGTAGCTCCCAGATGCAATAAGTTAGTCAAACTTGTTTTTTTATAAACAATATGGTTCATTTAGAGAATTATAGAGTAAGAAATTACTGAATCTCTAAAATCTGTAGACAGTCATATTTAAGGCTACTTTGATTGGTTGCTTTAATTTTCTTCACTTTCCCCCTCAAAAAATCCCTTCAGAATTAGTAAGAACTTAAAAGCTTCTCTATTCCTCTTACCTTTCCTGGAGAAATGCATAAGTCCTCTTTCTGAATTATCTGTGAACTTGATTTAATGACAAAGAGCAAAGTAAGTGAAAAGTCAAAAACTATCTGAAAATGAAATATAGTAAGATTTTATATATATGGTGCTCTTACTTTTCAATGACATCTGCAATGAACTGGCTAGCCACTTGGGCTTCTTCTCCAGGAGGTCCAGACCGGAATCTCGATGAACACAGGGGTGGTAGATCCACATTAGGAACTGAAAGAAACACTCTGCAGCTATGAACTAAACTTTTTAACTTCTGGATTACTCATGGGTTAAAGGTATTATCCACAGCAAAGGCAACCATGGCCATGGATAGGCTTTTCTGAGTAGAATGCATTGGAACATTAGAGTTATATTCTGTTTGTTCTCTGTAAGACTCCTAGACTTAGATAAAATGAAATTTATATTTTTCTTTTTCCCCCATATGCATTTTTAAAAAATCTATTTTAGGCCTTAATTCTCCTAAATCCTTCACAAAAGTTTTCCTGGTATCTTTCAAAACACCTCAATCTGTAACTGAAGATAGCTCCTCTGTTTTTCTTATTTAAAAAATGTTGGTTTCTATCATAAAGAACAGATGGTTCCAAGACAAGAAAAAAATAGCAGTTGTATAAAGAATCTTTATGGAAACAAAGTGTGCAGTGACAGTTCTCTGACTAAAAAAAAAATTCCATTCTATTTTTTTTTTCTTTTGAGACAGGGTCTCACTCTGTCACTCAGGCTGGAATACAATGACATGATCACAGTTCACTGTAGCCTCGATAGCCCAGGCTCAAGCAATCTTCTGCTGCAGCTTCCCAAGTAGCTGGGACAGAGGTGTGCACTGGCACATCCAGCTAACTTTATTTTTTTGTAGAGACGGGGGTCTCCTTTGTTGCCCAGGCTGGTCAAACTCCTGGGCTAAAGCGATCCTGCCGCCCTGTCTCCCAAAGTGCTGGGATTACAGGTATGAGTCACCATACCCAGCCAAAATTCTATTTTCTTACTTCGTGATATATGAATGTATAAACAAGAATTGAGAAACCAAGTTTGATAAAGGTCAAATGTATGAAATTCTATATCCTGCTATTATGCTATCTTTTACTAACACATACATGGAAAACTTTTGAGGAATGTGTTTTATTCCTAAATATTTCTGAATATTAGGAATAATTTTCTTTACATCAACTCAACTAGTAGGACTTAACTAAAATTATCAAAATGTGTTAAAAGTATTTGTATTAAAATTACAAAATCATTTAACTTACCAACATATCCTTTATCAGGGGCATCTGTTGGTGGTGCTGCAAATTCCTATAGTAGCAAAGAAATGTTTCTTATTGAAAGAAGCTACTAAAAAATTATGAAGACAATTCAGTATTGGTGCTGCTGATCCTCACAATAGCTCTACAAGATAACAAGGTACTATAGTACAATAGACTTCATTACAGTGCTGCTCAAGATTACCTGGAGATCTTTTAAAAAATACTAATTGGGTTTGTGCCCCCACCCAGTAGCCAAGAATCTCTATTTATTCCCCAGATGATACAACCACATTTAGGAACTGCTGCTTTAGTGGTAAAGAGCAAAAGCTCAGCCAGGCATGGTGGCTCACACCTGTTATCCTAGCACTTTGGGAGGCGAGGTAGGCAGATCACCTGAGGTCAGGAGTTTTGAGACCAGCCTGGCCAACATGGCAAACAACATGGCCATCTCTCTACTAAAAATACCAAAAATAGCCAGGCGCAGTGGCAGGCGGCTATAATCCCAGCTACTTGGGAAGCTGATGCAGGAGAACCACTTGAACCCGGGAGGCAGAGGTTGCAGTGAGCCAAGATCATGCCATTGTACTCCAGCCTGGGTGACAGGGCCAGACTCCATCTCAAGGGGGAAAAAAAAAAAAAGCAAAAGCTCTGTAATCACTAAGCCAGTTCAAATTTCAGAGCCACACTTACTGGCTGAGACTTTAGGCAAGTTACTTAACCTCTAACCTTAAACTCCTCATCTGTCAAATGGGAAGAATAGTGTCTACTACTCCTAGGGACTACTAATAAGGGCCAAATGAGATAAAGCTGTTAAATCCCAGGCATAAAACCTGGCAAGGAGGGAGTTCTCAAATCTTACTGTTATGTATCACTCTAGGTTTATCATGGAAGAATCTCAACTGAGGTTAAGTAACACAGGGTGTAGTGTAGTCAAAGAAGCACAGGCTTTGGATTCAGATTTATGTTTTAAGTTTTACTTATGCGTCTTATGTACCTGGACAGGTTACTGAACCTCATTTATAAAACAGTAGGTGGAGAGAAAGAACAAATCATTGTTGTAAGGATTAAAGTGGATAATTCCGTAAAGCACCTAAGCACCTAAAAAGGTATCTGGAACATAACAGGTACTCAGTAAACAGTAGCCATTATTCTCTCAAATTTTTCAACAATTTTAATTTTCTACACATTTACACAGATTAAATGTCATCGGCTAAAAGGATGTCACCAAAAATCTCTGTTAATTTCTCAAATTATATAACCAAATTTTTTAAGAGTGATTAAGATTTTAAAAGTTATTTCATTTTGGTACATTTGACAAATGTTCAATTAGTCATTAAGCTTGGGTCATATTATCTAACACTCATAGTGAAAGCTCTTGGGAAATTAAAAACTGACACCCAACTGCCAAATCAACAGAATTTTAGGTGTAAATTATAATCTAATAAATAGAGGAGGCTAATTTAGTAATTCAAATCTCAATAGGATATATTTGTACCCACCGCTTTAACTCCACAGATTACTGTAGTGTTTCCCAACTTCACTAAAGCAGAACCGTCTGCAGTACTAATTGAACCTGAAAAGATAAGCAAAATGAAAAGTCCATAAAAGGAAAACGGCTACAAAATTATCTACATAATCATTAAGTGTGTTAGTTTGCTGTGTATGATTATCTTGCTACACCTGTCAGTTGCTTATGAAAATGTATTTCAAGTTGGAATAATTGATTTTAAATGATATGAAACTTTAAAATTCGTGTTTAAATAATTATTCACCTGTCCTTGAATTTGTGTTAATCATTTTTCATTCAGTTACAGGGCTTTTGTACGGATAAAAAATCTCTTGACAAAAAAATCAAATCATTTAGACAGGAAGAATTTGGCTGAAAAACTGTTGAGGTGGTTCAGAGACTAAAACTTGGGATTATCATACAGTTGAAAGTGGAAAATACATCCTTACCTATGTTGACAGTTGTGGTTCTGAATTCACCAAGTTCTCTTCCATCAGGACGGCAGTTCTCTTTCTAAATAAATATAATGTTTATATAAAAAGATTCTACCTGTTACATACTTTACATATCTATCACAAGTTTTACACCCATCAGGGAAACACATTAAATGGATTTATTTAAATTACTTGAAATTTATCTTTAAAAGAAGCCCATTGTTATCAAAAGGCACAACATGTACATAAACTTTACTCACCAGAAATCTCCTGTAATACTCCAGAGGTTCCACAGTTCTGAAACACATGTTAAAAAAAATATATCTGAGATAAATGATGAATCTTAACATAAATCCAGAAATGGGCAAAGCTCTTTAGAATGTGGTGACACAGCAGAAATTGCCACAATTTTTAACTAAAAGTAATTCTAGAAAGTAAAAACCCTTGCAGTAGCAATCACATCCAATTGCTATTTTAACTCTGCTGTAATCGATTAAAAGATTGGCGTCTAAAAGCCCTTTGAGTGAGCTCTTTAAAAGCGGATTAATCTAGGTGTCAGAAAAATCATGTCATTTTTGCTCTGAAACAAGGATTCAGAGTGATCTAGTGATCATGAAAAGAGATTATTTTCATAAACTAGTGAACATGAATAGTTAGATCGTACTAGGTAACTCAGGAAACAAAAAACGTACATCTTTATTTTCACTGTAACTGAAACAGCATATTCTTCAATTATAACTGGAGGCCATAAACAATTGTAACATTAGCAGTACCTGCAACTTTAACAAACACAGAGACCACAGATGTATTCATTTGGGTACGGTATGTTTAGGCTGTTACTTTGAAATCCCACGAGGTACTTCTAGACTCGTCACTAGATCTTGTTTAAGAAGGTAAATTTTAAAGCAAGTATATATACTACTATATCATGACTTCGGAGTTTATATTCATAGATAACTATTTCAACATAATGGGTTTCCTTTGGAATCCTATTTTATCCATTTTTTAAAAAACTTTAAGAAAGTCCATAGGCTACACACACAAAAACCTTCCGAGCGAGGCATGATTCTTTTAGAAATAAATTACGGGAGAGGGAGAATCAGGCGGTATGTGGCTCTGACGCAACAATCTTTACGTATTTGTATTTATTTTTTGAAACAAGAGTCTCACTGTCCCCCAGGCTGGAGTGCAGTGGCGTGATCTCGGCTCACTGCAACCTTCGCCTCCCGGGTTCAAGCGATTCTCCTGCCTTAGCCTCCCACGTAGCTGGGATTACAGGCTTCCACCACCACGCCCGGCTAATTTTTATATTTTTATTAGGGACAGGGATTCACCATGTAGAGCAGGCTGGTCTCGAACGCCTGATCCGCCCGCCTCGGCCTTCCAAAGTGTTGGGATTACAGACGTGAGCCACCACGCCAGGCCACAATCTTTAAAAGATTACAACTATGTGTCCTGGGACTGCACGTTCACTACACACCACGCTCACGAGCGCTCGCAGCGGATATGGAACTACAGTCCTTTTCATCTCCCGTTCCACTAGGGGAAAGAAGCCCTTTCTTTTCACTACGACCACCTCCAGGTCCTCCCGCCCGTCGCCTGCTTCGACAAGGAAGGAAATAGCACTCCAAAAGGGTCGCCCTCCAGGTGAGAGAATCTCAGCTAAGAGTTAAAGGAAGCCGTCGTCTGCCAGGGTATAGAACTCGACCCTCCAGCCGCCAACACTCACTTGAACCCAGCCGCCATCTTCCCGCCCGCGCGTCTGCGCCTGCGCCGCTCTTCGCCTACGCGCCTGTTCCGCCACCGCACTTTCGACACGGATGCCCGGGCCGCTCACGCCACAGGAAACTCCAAGGCGGGGACGCGACGAGAGGCCCGCCTTGGCTTAGACTTTATCCTGGCCAGACGCCCTTCTAGGTTTCCTTGCTTGGACGTATTTTGACGAATCTGCTGTTAGAGAAGGAGAAGGTGTCCTATAAAAAAGCTGGTGCTGTCACTCAGAATAAGGCCAATATTTCGGAGAAAACAGGGTTTCCAGCGAAGAATCAAGCATTGCGTGTAGCGCGTTATTCCAATGTTTCTGCGTCTTTTTTCCGCCTGTGACTCAGGCTGAGCCCTGACCTTGCCTCTTCCCTGGTCAAGGGCTCTCTGCTCCAGCACGTTGAGAGATCTGAACTTTTATGCGCTCATTATCCGCACCACGTTCTGCTCCGCAGGTCCTGGAACTGGCTCCTAAGCATCAGCTTGTGTTGTAGACTGTGTCGTGCTTAAGGCTGCCATCTCTCTCCGACGTGAGGTTACCAGATAAAATACAGGATACCAAGTTAAATTTGAATGTCTGATAAACAGCATTTTTTTTTTTTTTTTAAGCATGAGGATGCCCCAAATAGGACATGCAATTAGTTATTACCAGAACCTGGAGGGAGCTAGGAAGGCTTTACAGATAGATGGTGATGGTTGCCCCGCATTGTGAATGTTTTTAATGCCACTCACTATTGTAAAGTTAAAATGATTAAAATGGTAAGTTTTGTTTTATTTTACCAAAATTTATAAAAACTAATGTAATAGACCTGAAGCCTTTAACTGGATGAGTTGTGTAGTATGTAAATATCTTAATAAAGCTGTTAAAAAAAAGATTAGTTTTTGTTTTTTTTTTTAATCTGAAATTCAAATTAAGTAGACATCTTGCATACTTGCTAAACCTGGCGCGGTGCTAAGGAACCTTAGCGCGTCTCTCCACCGCCGGGGCGCCGAGCGCTCGAGAGCGGCAGGTTCTCCGCCTCGCCACGCGGGGGTGCTGCGGGCGGCGGGCGAGGCCTCTCTGGCTGCGGGGCCCTGGGTCGCACTTCCGTGTGTGTGTAGGTGCCGGATAGGGCCAGCGGCCCCGGCATGGAGGATGGCTCTGCTTCTGCTGCAGCTGGCGGTGCTCGGTGCGGCGCTTGTGGCCGCAGCCCTCGTACTGGTGAGAACAGAGGTTGGGGACAGGCTCGGGCCGGGTTCTTTAATTTTCTTTAATTTTTAATTAAAGAAAATTAATTTTCGATTCTTTAATTTTCCCTTAGAACCTTATCTCCTTGTGTGCTCAGAGACTTGTAAGATTTTTCACACGGGGGTGCACCCACGCAGCCTGGCATCGTTGCCGCTTCCCTCGCCCCTGGCGCCCGCGCCCCCTGCCCGCCCGCTCTATCGGCCTCGACCTCTCCCAGACTCCCTCCGGGACCTGCAGCCGCTGCAGTTCTGCCCCACCCGGGGAGGTCTGGAGTCTCCAGAAGGGGTGTGCTCGCTACCCTGCCCCCTTTGCTGATGGGGCTAAGCAAATAGGGGTGACGGTGCCCTGACGACAGCCATCCTTTACAGAATGGGAATAAATCCGTGGATCGATGAGACCCACGGGTGAGCGAGAGAGACAGGCCTCAGGCCTCCTGATATTACCATGTCGGCGGTGGATTGGGGGAAGCATTGTGTTCCAGAATTAAGGACCCTCAATATACTGTCCCTAAACAAGGCACATAGAATTCAAACTCGATTTTCTTTGCCATTGCTCTCGAAACAAAAACATTGTAAGCCCTTGCTGATTGTTAAGTGGCAGAAAATTGGCCAAGTGAACTCTCTCCCACATATTTTGGAATGAGCCTGCCATCTAGTTTGTAAAAGTGGAGAGGATTTCAGCTTCCTTGACATTCAGATTAGCTACCTAGACAGCACTGCCAGGACGGCCACTCTGCCATCTTTTCAGAGGATGTGTGAATTTACAGTTCAGATAAAATGCAGTGCATCGTTACTTCTTTGTTGATAGTATCTGGGTGAGAGAGGAGTCCTATCTTGCCCTGACAAGTGGAGATTTCAGAGTTTGGGCTTTTTTTGTTTTTTGAAGTTTTTGAGCAAACCGGGTTTGTTTGTTTGTTTGTTTGTTGTTTGTTTTGGCGGGGTGCCGGGTGGGAAGTGGTGGTTTCACACATTCTTAGATCGAAGCTGTCTTACTTTGGATCTTCTGCACAGATTTTATGAGATTGTACTGATGGCATTTGTTCCCACTAGCTTCAAGTGATAAGAGCTACCATTTATTGAGTGCAGTACTTACTGTACGTTGAGTGTTGCACTTGGTTTAATAGGAATTATCTCATTAGATCTTTAAAACAACGCTATGACATATGTTATCATTAGCGTTATTTTACTGGGAAGGAAACAGATTGAAGAAATGAGTTTCATGTACTCAAATGTCACACAATTAGTAGAACTTAGATTTTTTAAAGGCCAGAACAAGAAATCATTTAAAAAATAATTTTTCAAAACCTCATCTTGTCTTCATCTGTATCCACTCTCCTTATTTATCACAGTCTCAGCTCCTTTCTGAATTATTTTAAAACAACTTGAAGACATTTTATCTTTAAATCCTCAGCATTTATTTCTAACAGATAAGGTCTCTCTTTTAAAAATACCACAATAAAGTGGTCACAGATGATTTGAGTTTATTCTGTGATTTCAAATTCCTCCTCAGTTCACATCCCCTCACTTCTCTCATATATGTCTCAGTTTGTTCCAGTCAGGATCCAAACAAGTGCCACACAGTGTACTCCGTTGATGTCTTGAGTCTCTTAATTTGTTAACAGTTTCTCCTCCCCTTTTCTTCTTTTCCTTGACTTTAATATGATCATTCCACCTGTAGAACTTCTCACAATTTGGATTTCTCTGAATGCATCCCCTTAATGCCTTTTAACATCGTCCTCTGTCTCGAATTTCCCATAAACTGGTAGGTAGGATCTAGAGACTTGATCAGATACATACTTGATGGTTTTTTTAATCAAGAAAAAAATCATGAGGGATGCTTCTTCGATTCTTTCGTGTCGCATCCATCAGGAGTCATGTAAAGGCCAGTTGTCTCTGGTGTTAAGATGGACCTGCAGGTTCAAGTGTTGCCAGCCAGACCCACCAGTTTATAAAATTTGTCATCAGCCTAGTGGTTTCAGTAGGCATTGAGGATCATTGCCTAAGTGCTTTATTTCATTGTGGGTTGCAAAATGAAATATTCTCATTGTATCCTTCATTTATTACCTAGAATTTTATAATGAAAGGAATCTTATCCTCAGGTATTTGTTTACCCTGAAATACCTTTAATACATATAAAAGACAAAATAAAAGGCAAATTTTTGAAATGCTGAGATGGTTCCCTGGCATCTTACCCAGTTTTCGTTTTTGGTATTGTAGCAGGAGCGGTGGCAGGAAAGGATCTCTCGGACACCAAATACAGGAGGAAGGAATTTATTTCAGCTGGGAGCCAGGTGGCATAGGTGCCTAACAGCCAAGCTCCTCTAACAAAGGGAGGTTCAGCCTTTATATAGGCTTATACTTTAAATGTTACACGTGGAAGAATCTTAGGTTCATAGTTTCAGGACTCACATGTGAAAAGGCCTCTGTTTACAGTTTCAGGAATCACATATGAAAGGGTTCCGGTTTACAGTTTTAGGACTCACATGTGAAAAGGTTTCTGGTTTGATCTTGTTTTAAGTAAAAATAGTGCCTTCTGGAGAGTTTCCCCAAGGCCTAGCCTGTTGTTTTCAGGAAGGAGATTCAGGAGGCGCCAGCTGGCCTGCTCTCTCTTTTATTGAGATGCACAGTGGATGACAGAGGGGGAGGGAATCCCAAATGCCTAGGTCTCCCTTCTCAGTACAGGTATTGATCGACTTACGACCTATGCAACTTACAACCATTCGACTTTACGACCACAATCGCTAGCCACGACTGCTCCGCGTCTGGCAGCGCAAACGTTGCCCACCTGGGCGTACGACAGTGCAGACCAGCTTCCGGCAGCACTACCATCTCCACGTGCACCATTTCAACTTATGACCAAATCATGTTACGACCGGTCCGCGGTCCTGACTGTGGTCGTAAGTCGAGCACTAGCTGTATCATTGTGAATTTATGATTTACAGTTATGTTTCATGGTTTGATTCATTGCAATATTTTTTTTTTTTAGTGGGGGGAGGTGGGAAGATGATCAGATCTTCACATCCTAGGCCAGTGAGAGCCCTGTTGGTTGACTGCTTTGTTCTTTTGGCACAGCCCTTATAATCTTTGATAGTGTCTTCACTTCCTGGTATGATATGTATTTCACCATTCTACATTTCCTGCCCCAGATCTGAATCACTCATCCTCTTTGGAGCACTGCCGGCTTTTAGTAGGAAATTAAATTTAGAAATGAATCTAAACACTACTGTGCATAGTAGGAACTCTTCACCACTGTTCTAGATACTGCCTCTATGCTCCCACTAATCAAAAGGTATTCACTCTCAGTATGTACCCAGTAGGATATTAAAATTGGTCATTAAATTACAAATGAGTAGCATTCCAAAAATTTATAGATTGTTTTGAAAGCAAAAAGTGTGCCAATACAAACGATGTTAAAAAGAATGGTTATTTCCAAAGCTTAGCTCCCAAGTGCATACGGGAGCCTGTAAGTTAGATACTTCACAAAGTGCTGTATTCTGAATTCAAATTCGAGTTAAGTATCAAAAACATATTCTTAAACATTGTTCTTCCCTACCTGGTAGTCTGAGGAATCTTCCTTTTATATCTTGGGTCTGTCTGGTCCTGGATGGGAAGTCTGCCTCTCACCCCGTACGTTCCACTGCAAAATGGATTTGTCCTGTCACATAGAGATTCCAAGCAGGGATACGACCGTACTGTATGCGTGTGTGCGTGTGTGTGTGTGTGTGTGTGTGTGTGTGTGTGTGTCTATGTGTGTACACATGCTAAGGATCAGGGTTTTAAGGCATCTAAGAGTAGACTGGTCTTCCTGTAGTGACTGATCCCTATTGTAGCTGGGATGTGGAGGCCTGAGGAATGATGACTAGGAAGAGACAGAGCCTCCTAAGGCATCAGCACCTTACTGATAGAAAAAAGGACAGTCATCTGTTCATAGTAGGGGACTAGTTAGGGGACTCACTATTTAATTTTGGAGTCACCTCTAGATCATTGTTAATGAACTAAAAACTGAGAGTGAATATTCAACTAAAAGAAAAGTAGACGATATATTCTAACATATAGAAAAATCTGTAAAACATAATTTTTTTTAACATTTCTGCTTTTAGATTTCCATTGTTGCATTTATAACCGCTTCAAAAATGCCAGCACTCCATCAACATGAAGAAGAGAAGTTCTTCTTAAATGCCAAAGGCCAGAAAGAAACTTTACCCAGCATATGGGACTCACCTACTAAACAACTTTCTGTCGTTGTGCCTTCATACAATGAAGAAAAACGGTGTAAGCCCTGTTTTAATTTTTTTTTTTTTGGTAAAGGGTAGTTTGGAAAGAAAAAGAAATGTAAAGTATTTGACTTCGCTATCTTTGCCAAAACATTAATAGATGTGGGCTGTGTTGTGTGCACAGTTGATAATTGTTGCAGTTCAGCAGAGACGGAAGTGAATATTAGCTGTCATGAATAGGAGCAGCATCTTGAGGCAGTGGGGACTGATAAATGTTCTAAGAGGTAGTTAGGAAGATGTGGACAGAAGGCAGGATTCCAGATGGGAATGACCATTGAGAGAGTACCAGAGGGGCTTGTTAGATTATTGGGACTTTTTTCTGTATGTAAGCTGAATGTGCCGGGCTTGGAAAATCATTTTCAAAAGCGATTTTTAATATTTTTTTTCTTTAAGTGCCTGTGATGATGGATGAAGCTCTGGGCTATCTAGAGAAGAGACAGGTATCATGTTTTCTCTTTTAATATGATATCTCCAATTAAAGCTAGACCAGGTCACCAGCTTGTGGACCCCAAACTAGATGCACTGTGAGAGGCAGTCCTGGCAGCACCCCGATCTCTGGGCCGCCTGCTGCTCGGCTTGTTGCTAGTCATAAGTCCAGCACGTAGCACGTTACCTCCAGAGGCAGGTGGGTGACCCGGGACAAACCAGGAAGCTGAAATTTCTGTTTCCCTACCCTCCTACCCATTTTTATCCTCTCTTGCCTGATGACATATTTAAAATTCAGTGACAGTGTATGTCTGCAGACTTTGTATGATGCTACAATGCTGTTTTTACTTTTGTGACTTATGAGAAAAGGTATATTGTATATTGTTTTTGCTGTTAACTTTTATTTTATTCTTCTCTCTTTTTTTAAAACTAAGTTTGAATAAACAGAAAAACTAAGTCTGAATGAACAGAAAAAAGAGATATTTTTGAAAGACTTACACTGACGTTGAAATGATTTTGTATTTCTTCAATATTCTCAAGAGTCTCCTCTCACATTTTCTTCCTCTTTCCCCTACGTAAGAAGGGAATAATACACAGCCTTCTATTGTAATATTAGCTGCCACTGGAATCTCCTTGAAGGGATTAAGAATTAAGTGAATTCTTGGGAAAAAAAAAAAAGGTTTGATTTACTTTGCTTTTAGGTTTTTTTGTGTAAAAGGGAAATAGAAGATTCACTGAAAGAGAAAGACCTGTATTACTTTATTACTGACTCCAAAAATTCAATTTAGAGAAAAGAAGAAAGGAATTGAGCCCTTAATATATATGAGGCTTCTACCTCTCCAATTACCTATAATTTTCACATCTGCCACATAGAGTAGATTGTTCTGCTCTCTTTTTTTATTAAGAAAAAAGGCCCAAAAAGTTAAGTTGCCCAAGGTCATTAGGCTAAGAAATGCTGCAGCCAAGCAGTAATCTGCAGTCTCTAACTTCAAACCTCGGGAGCTTTTTTCTTGCACACTTGTAGCCTCTCAAATGTGCTGTAGCACCACAAGTACCTGGCTTCTTCCACCACCGGGGTACAAGGTAGACCGGGGACAGCGAGGTGACTTGGAGAGATTGAGTCAATAGTCACTGTCCACCTCTACCCAGGATCTCTCTTTTTTTTAATTAGCCTTTTTATTTTATGCCGTTTGTGCCTTAATATTTATATTTAAATTTATATGTATCAACACTAAAGCAGTTGTTTTTTAAATTATTCATGATTTTATTAGAATAATTTATGGCAGCTATGCCAAATTGTGTTACTTTCTTTTCGTTTCTTGCAGAAACGAGATCCTGCATTCACTTATGAAGTGATAGTAGTTGATGATGGCAGTAAAGATCAGACTTCAAAGGTAAATACACTTGCTTTTAGAATTGACAATAGATAGAAAATAGAGAATAATTTTGCACATATGAAATCTCACTTTCATTCATCAAGGGACCCTAAAGCCGTGCCTAACACCGTCCATTGTTACAGCATAGATTGCAGAAAAAACAGATTTCATTTATGGAACTTCTCCATAAGACCGGGGAAGCTTTGAAGATCAACAGATAGGGAAGCAACATGCCCATTCACAGTTCCTCCTAACCTCGAGAGTAGGAACCTTCGTTGCCTATCAATTTGTGCTTCATTTTTCCCTAAGCACAGTTTCTTTCTGCTCCATCTTGCCTTATAATTTTTAAAGCAGTCATGCACATAGAAAGCTGCCTTCATACCAGCCACTGGGAATCAGCTGTGTCCTTTCACATGCACAGAATGCATTGGCAGGATCTGGCTTAGGAAAGGTAAGTGCTGCACTTTGAATAGTGTGTATGATGTGAAAGTCATGAACACAAGCCATCTCAGCAGTTTAGTGAAACATGAAGGAAACGGCATGGAAAACAAGCTTCGGACACTTGCTGTTGAGATTACAGAGGCAGCCTAGACCCAGCTGAGGCTGTGCATCTTCTCCTGAGGAGCACTCTTTTGGCGGCCCTTGACCTATGAGTGGTCCACTGCTCTACTGGAAGGATCAGAGATGCCCTCCCAGGCAAGACAAGCAATTGACCCCACTGATCCAACATTGGGAGGAAATGGAAACTTGAAATTATATTTAGTAGAAGTTTTTATTTAAAACAAAAAAACCAGTTTCCGCTTAGTAGTATTTATGGATTCCCTGGTTAATGTCTTACACTCTGAGGGGTGTGAGGAAAATTTTAGATATGGCTCTTGTTCTTGAGGCCTTTCAGACTAAGGAGGCACAAAGTATAATACAAGAGAAAGCTGCAGTTGTACAGTGACGTTTATTATATCCTCAAACAACATATCAAAAAGGCGAGTAGCCACGCAGTAGGAACTCAGTTCACAAACGGTGGCCGAGTGACAGCTGCTGCCCTGTATACTAAAGGCCACGCTGTAAAGCTTCAGTGTGTGTCCATTCCAAACAGGTGTGGCTTCCACAATGTGTTCCTTCCTTGAAGCTAGATACCAAGAGGGAGGTTTTCATCCTAACACAGGAAAGTCTCATTAGTTCACTTAGCTACTTACGCAATGACTCTATCTTCTTGGTTTTGGAGTCCTATGATGAATATAAAGTATTGGACAGTTCCAGAGTAAACACCTACCGCACAAATAATATTTTTGTTTTTTGTTTTTTTTTTGAGACGGAGTCTTGCTCAATTGCCCAGGCTGGAGTGCAGCAGCACGATCTTGGCTCACTGCAACCTCTACCTCCCAGGTTCAAGCAATTCTCCTGCCTCAGCCTCCCCAGTAGCTGGGATCACAGACGTGCGTCATCACACCCAGCTAATTTTTGTATTTTTAGTAGAGACGGGGTTTTACCATGTTGGCCACGCTGGTCTCAAACTCCCAACCTCAGGTGATCCGCCCATCTCGGCCTCCCAAAGTGCTGGGATTACAGGTGTGAGCCACTGGACCTGGCCACAAATAAATGTTCTTTGAACAGACATTTCTTCAGCTATTAAGCAGGAGTCAAGAGTTCTGACTGGTACTAAAATACAAAGATGTGAAGACCAGTCTCTGCCTTGGAGGAGTTCATATCTGTTAATAATACTGGAGATATGCAGCAAATGATTAGAGCACTGGGTGTTAGACATTTTTATCAATTAGGAACTGTATCATAGAGTGGCTTAAATAATAAAGAAATTTAATTATCTCTCCTGCCAAGAAGTCTGCACATAGTTGATTCCAGAATCAGCTTAGCATTTTAATAGGATCAGGTTGCTGGATCCATATTTTCAGTCTCACACATTCCATCATCACAAAATGCCCACAGCTACAAATATTACATGTTCTGGAGTAGTAAGAGACAGCCAGGACTTTAAGAATCACCTCTGGGATGGGCATGGTGGCTCATGCCTATAATCCCAACACACTGGGAGGCCAAGGTGAGAGGATTGCTTGAGCCCAGTAGTTCAAGGTTGCAATGAGCCATGAACTCACCATTGCACTCCAGTGTGGGTAACAGAGCAAAGCCCTATGTCAAAAAAAAAAAAAAAAAAAAAGAAAAAAGAATCATCTCTGTGTGCCTCTCTCCTTTTTAACTAGAAATGAAAATCTTTACAAGAAGTCCTCACCCCTCCCTGCAGTAAAGCGCATGCCAAAAGTTCACAGGCTAGAGCTTACTGACATGACCACCCAAGCCTGCAGGGAGGCTGTGAAAGTCCTCAGCGTAGAGGAGTTAGACCAACCATGGTTCATCCCCTAGGGCTTCACAGTTGTCACTATGCAGTGTTGGGGCCATAACAGCAAAGAAGAAAGAGGCACTGCTTGCTGGATTGGCAGCTAGTTAACAGTGTTATAACAGGAGTGTGTACACAGGACCACGGCTGCATTTGCTCTTTGAGACTGATAGATTTCAGATTGTGTGTCAGACACCAGAAATAAAAATCTTTGCCTTTAAGTAGCTGACATTTACAGTTGCATTATGTGATGAGTAAAGTAATAGTTGAATGAGAAAATGCTTTCATAATACATATAGCTATGAGAATTATAGTTTTCTTTTTCCTGGGGGAAGGTGAGGATGGGCATGGAGGCTAGAAAAGAGAAATGGTGTTTGAGTGGCTGAGTCTTAAGCTAGCCTGACAGGTGAGGAAGCTAGAAGATAGCGTTCTGAGTAAAGGCATAGAAGTGTGAGACCGTGGTATGGTCTGGAAATCTCAAATACTGCTAATGTACAGGGACTAATGGCGCAGCCTCAGAAGCTGGCTAAAAAGGTGAGAGCTGAATCACAAAGGATCTCCTGTGCTATGATAAGGGACTATATGTGATACTTAGAACAACAGGTCATCATTGAGGGTATTTGAATAGGACTTATGTGAACTGATTTCCATATCGGAAAGGCTACTCATATAACTTTGAGAATGAATTAGGGAATCAGGCTAGAGATGTGGACTTCAGGGGATAAGGCCCTGAACTAGGTCAGTAAGATGTGAGGATGCCATGGAGTTGAGAGGCATTTTATAAATCAGTCAATGAGTTACAGTAGCCAGTGAATTGTGATGGGTGATAGAAATGGAAGATGATTCTCAGGCTTATAATTTGAGCAACTTAATAGACGGCGATGCCATTTGCTGTAGCAAGGAATATAGACTGAGCAAGAGTGGGAGGAGGAGATGAATGAAATTTGGAATTTTTTTTTAATCCAGTTTACAACTAGGTGACACAGGAGAGAAGAGTCCGAGCTGTAGACAGACATGTGAGATTCATAAATACGAGCTGTAATTAAGCTCCTTCAGTGACTCCCGGTGAGCTTATATGTTGAAAAGAGAAGATGGCCCAGGGTTTCCTAGTAGCTATGTGGTTGTACAATGTAGAGTCGGTCCTTGTGAGGGTTATGGAGCAAGCCAAGCAAAAGGAATTAGAGGCGAAAACTTGGAACAGTTAGAGGAGGGCAAATGCCAGATGAGAGCAGCTTTACAGCTGCCTGTAGAGATGGTTGTCAAAGGAGAGAGTACCTTTGATGGGCTAAGGGAAAGGGGATGTAGAAAAGCAAAGGGCTTGAGCCATACTACAATGGATTGAAAAATAAATGGGTGATGAAGAAATGTAGGTGGCAAATATAGATCACTATCTCATGGCTTTGATTATAAAGCAGAGTAATGGCAGAAGCTTGAGAAAATAGTGAAATCAAAGGAAAGTTTTTAGGATGCTGGCAGCTTGAGCAAGTCTGAGGCTGTGGAGCCAGCAGAGAGGAAGAGATTGATGATATAGAAGAGAAGTTACAGCATGAATATCTGCTGAGAGAGGAATTCAAGTGAAAAGATTCAGGGGAAATGGTCAGGATACAAACAGCCTATCTGAGGAATAAGATCAATTGTAGACCAGAACAAATACAAAAGTCATTAACCAGTATAGAGGGCCCCATCACAAGTTTGTACCAGTCAGACAGCACATGGCTTTTGTTTTTTCGTTTTTTTTTTTTTTTTTTTTTAAGCAGCTCAGTAGCTTAGGTAGAGAAGTCAAGAAAAGAAGGTCATTGCCCACTCTGATGGTTCCTCTGCAGGAAAGTGAGCTATGACTTCAACCTAGTAGGTCAATGTTATATCTTGGCACCAAGAACTCTACAACTCTTCCAGGCCATCAAAATGTACAGTGGGTATAATCTAGTTATAAGAAGGGGCAGACTACAATAGCATTGTTTAAGCCAAAGTGAGAAACGCAGCTTAGGTAATTCTCTTAGAATCCAAATTAATTTTATTCTGACTTTTATATAATTTCATAGGTAGCTTTTAAATACTGCCAGAAATATGGAAGTGACAAAGTACGTGTGATAACCCTCGTGAAGAATCGTGGGAAAGGTGGAGCGATTAGAATGGTAATACATATTTTCAACATTTTTATCGAAAATATGAAGGTATTTTCAGTAATGTCTTTTGCAGACTTATGTGTTTGCTGGCTGCCTGAATACCAGCATTTCAAGTTAGTGATAACATATTATTAATAATAATTTCATGTTTTTAGTCAAATTTTAAAATATACCATATCTATAATATACTGGGTAATTTTAAAATATATTTATGTTTATCTTAAAGTTTAAAATGTTACCATCTACCTTTGTATCTTTGATAGAGTTACCAGATAGTAAGCTTATGCATTTTTTTGCAGTTTAAAAAATGCTTTTTTGTATTAGGTTTTAACTTTATAAGATATGATGTTATGCATGATAGCATGAACTAAGATGAATTTGACTTGGGTCTATCCTGTTGAAATGTGCAGTCTAATAGAAAAGGTAAGCATTTGCATAAGTGAAAAAGATTATAATTATGAGAGACATGCAGATAAAGTGCTAAGAAATTTCAAAAAAGTGGTTACTGTCAGCTGAGGCGTATCAGGTAGGATTCAAGCTGAAAGTTTAGAAATCAAGATATATGAAGGAAAACCTAAATAATTGACTTTGACGTTTATTTTTTAAATTTTTTCCTTATAAAAAGAAGTCTCAAGGTAGGCAGTCCAGGGCTTGTTCAGCTCCACAGTCATCAGAAGTCCAAGCTCCTGCCTTTTCACTCCTCCTTCCTCATACACACAGGGCAACTCCTAGACACTAGCCTTGGCATGTCCACATTCAAACAGGAAGGAGAAGGGAGAGCTTTATCATCACATGTTGCCCCCCTCACAATGTCTGTTAGTTGGATTATTGTACAGATGAGGAAAGGAGGTAACGTAAATTACTCAAGGTCATCAGGTGATAAGAGGTAGAGTGAAGATTTAGATGCAGTTAGTTTCACTCTGAAAGCCATGCTCTTTACCTCTCCGATGACTCTGTAGAGAAAAGATTTGAGAAAACAGCACACCATTTAGCAAAGCCAGAAAAGACAGAAGTAGGAACTCTTTTATATGTACTAGAAACAGTGATTAACTCTGACTAGGTCACAGGATATGTGATACAAAAAAGAAAGTAGGATTGATGCAATGTCATGGTGGGCTTTAAATCTATCGGTTTTTTTATTCAGCCAACATTGTACTTTCATTAGAGACACTGAGATGAAAGACACCTATTCTGTCTTTGAGGATATCACAGTTTAATAGGGAGACAGACCATTGCCATACAGTGTTGTAAATGCTGTAATAAAAGCATATGCAAAATGTTGGTACCACTGTCTGTTGTGGGGAGCAGCACAGCTGTCCCAGAGAAGGCAAGTTCTGAGCGGGGTCTTCAAGGAGGATTAGGACTTAACCATATACAAGTTGGGAGGGCAGGGAGCTTAGACAGGAAACATGAACAGAGGCACAGCAGTGTGAAAGAATGTGCCACAATAAAGGACTCACTCATGGTACCTGTGTCTCGACTGTGAAGATGAGGCTAGTGGGGTGGATGGGTTCAGGTCACAAACTGTAGAAGGGGGGCTTTTACATTTTTTACCATTGACAGAGTGGCACTTAAACATTAATCAGCCAGCAGCAAGTATAGCAGTATTGGGCAAGGTATGATAAACATTCATTTGGATGATGATAGTGACACAAGAGAAGAAAATGAGGGGATAAATGTAGGAGCTATTAAAATGAGGTAGAACTGGGTCTGGGATCAGAGAGAATGACATCTTAAGCCATTCTTAGATTGCTGTATAAGAAATACGTGAGACTGAATAACATATAAAGAAAAGAGGTGATTAATTCATGATTCTGCACGCTGTACAGGAAGTGTGATTCCAGCATTTGCCTCTAATGAGGGCCTCAGGAAGTTTCAACTCCTGAGAGAAGGTGAAGAGGGAGCAGACGCGTCACATGGCGAGAACAGGAGCAAGGTAGTAGTCAGGGAGGTGCTACACAGTTGTAAACAACCAGATCTCATAAGAACTTGCTCACTATTGTAAGGAGAGCACCAAGCCGTTCTTGAGGAATCCATCCCCATGACCCAAACACCTCCTACTTGGCCTCACCTCCAACATTGTGGATCACATTTCAATATGAGATTTGGAGTGGACACAGATCCAAACTATATCAAATGAGTACCAGTGGCCTTGGGTAACTGGGATGATAATGATGTCATTAATAGAAGAAATGAAAGACTAGGGGAGGAGTTGGTGTAAGAGAGACTATGTTGTGTTTGAGCCGTGTTAAGTTTGAGGCAACAAGCAGTGGTATCCAGAATAGCCTAGGAGAGTGGGTGTGAGTGAGTCATCTACATACGTCGGATGATAGTTGAACCTGAACCCATTTAACTGGCAAAGACGAGGTTGTAGAGAAAGGGAGAACCAGAAAATCTTAAGCCAGTGAGGCACATGAGAAATAATAGGCATAAAATATGACTGAGGAACACAAATGGGAGTTGCTATGGTAGACTCCCTTTTTATTTTGTTGTTGTTGTTGTTGTTGTTTAGGCTACCTTTTTAAGGAGCTGCGGTAAAGTGAAGGCCATAGACGGTAGAATAGGAAAGTAGGCTTAAAGTTTGATCGTGCATCACTGAAATGATTAGTCACTTACTAGCTTTTTTTTTTTCCCATTTCAAACAAATAGCTCCAGTTTTTTTGACCTTGTAATATTTTCTCTTTTCTAATACTTTATATATGTTGTTTAGATGTTGAGTGTAGCATTTTTATTTCTGCCCTTTTTTTTGCTTT
>NW_016107423.1:5139980-5165498 GCF_001604975.1 Cebus imitator | reverse complement strand
TTTTGCATATATTCTTCTCCCCCACCCGCTTTTTTTTAGACAGGGCCTTGCTCTGTCACCCAGGCTGAAATGCACCTGGTATGATCATAGCTCACTGTAGCCTTCACCTGGGCTCAAGCAATGATCTCACCTCAGCCTCCCAAGTAGCTGGGACTACAGGCATATGCCACCATACCCAGCTAATTTTTTAAAGTTTTTGTAAAGATGGAGTCTCGCCATTTGCCCAGACTGATCTCAAACTCCAGAGCTCAAGCAATCCTTCCACCTAAGCTTCCCAAGGTACTAGGATTATAGGTATGAGCCATCTCACCTGACCTTTTGCATTTGTTCTAATGGATGTGATAAAAAGACATCACAGATACTAACTAGTGAGCTTATTATAACAGAATAAATGATCTGATTTCTCTCTACATTTGCGTATGTCTCATCTATAGTCACACTGTGTTGTGTTATCAAAGCAATTTTAGTATATCAAACCATAAATATATTTGCCCTTAAGAAATAAGGAATTCACTCAAATACACCAGAGAAATTAAAAATTGTGCAGTTTATTTCTGTATGAAATATGCACTCATGGAGCCATAATTTGCTCAAAAGGCTAGTCAATTCAGAATCGTAACACGATTTGGTCGTAAGTTGAGTAGGCTATATGCACGCGGAGATGGTAGTGCTGCTGGAAGCTGGTCCGCACTGTCGTCCGCTCAGCTGGGCAGTGTTTGCGCTGCCAGACGCGGAGCAGTCGTGGCTAGCGATTGTGATCTTAAAGTTGAATGGTTGTAAGTTGCATAGGTCGTAAGTCGATCAATGCCTGTAATACGTTTTCAATGAATTCTGGCCTCCTTCATACCTCATCTTTTACTGTTAGGTATTTTAAGTAAATCAGAACAGACTGAAATGTCATTGAATTTAACCTTAATTTTAAGCAATTTCCTTTTACTTGAAATTTTAAAATACAGGGCGTATTCAGTTCTCGAGGAGAAAAGATCCTTATGGCAGATGCTGATGGAGCCACCAAGTTTCCAGATGTTGAGAAATTAGAAAAGGGACTAAAAGATCTACAGCCTTGGCCTGTGAGTATAAGAATATAGTTTAAATAACATTCAGTCAGGAACGCAGGGGAGCTAGAGTAAAATTCAAGGAGAATTTACCTATCAGTGTAAAAAATGAGTGTTTTTGATATGAAATCCTTATATAAATGGTACAACCCCATAGAGGAACTGATCATTTTGTTACAAATATTGTCTGATTTTATGAGATTCACTTGACAATTACTTATTTAATGTTGTGACCATTTCTTTCTCTTGGTTTCTGATTGCTTCTACCCAAGTTTTATTATTTATTGTGCATGTTCAGTTAAGGCTTTTATTTAAAAGTATAGTCTGAGTTCCAGGTAAAGATGTGAAATGAAGCTGGATCACAGAATCCAGTTTTTGATGAAACAAACAAAAATCACAAGCAGCAAGCACTCAAAAAGGATTATTTGAAACTTCATGCCATAACTTCAAAAACTGGACTATGAGGAAAGAAATAAAATCCTGGTGCCATTCCCACCTTTAAAAGCCATTTAGAGAAAGAAGGTGAATTTATCAAATCCTGAGCATTTGCCAAATACTTCACAGTCTGGAAAGAATCAATAAGAGAATGAAAAAGTACCCTTGGACAACATCAAACAATGTACCTACCATCATACAATATGTCAGAATTTCTGCAGAAGCAAGAAAACTTGCTGGATCTGCCATTTTCAGGACTGTAAGCTAAGTTGGGCACACAGATCCATGTGACTACATCCTTTCCTGGATGGAGTGTAGCTTGTTCAAGACACTTGACAAAAATCTCACAAGACGAACCCAGGTAACCCAACAAAGCCATGTAGAGCTCCGGGGGGGGGTCCCTCCTCCCTGCCTTCCCACCACCTACCCTCAAGACCAGATAAAAATACTCAGGCCTTGAAATTCTAGTTTAGAAGGGGAAGAGGTAAAAGTATGTATCAAAGAGAATGTTCATTTACTTAGGAGAGCTGCCTAAAGGTATAGGTTCTTATTCTATCTTTAGGGCAATAGCTGTTTTCTTCTCAATTCATTTAAGCCACAAATTTGATAAGCATGCCTTGCATATATTTCCCTAAACCCTAATAAAAATAATGACTGAAATAGTTCAGAAAAGAATGAAACAGGAAGATGGGCTTCATAGTCAAGTCCTATAATTACATGATTATCTCACTAGGTGGCAGTCATTAGCTTAAATGTCTTTTACAATATTGTTTTGACCATTTAAGTAATTTCTTTAGTACGTTTTACAGTGGTTTCTAATGTTTTCTTTATTATCTGATTTTTTTAAATGACAGCAAAAAGAAATTTGCTACTACTTGCTTGTATTTTCTCTTGAAGTAATCAGGTCACATGTTCTGGTCCAATGATTCTTATACAAGATCATCTTAGAAAAGTTGCCTACAATTTCTTTTCTGAAAATAAATGCTCTTGTAAGGTTTTAAACTTCATGTACATAATTTAGAGCTTTGTATAATACATACAAATAAAATAGGGCATTTACATTTTCATATTAAAAGTTTTATTTTATTTTATTTTTGAAACAGTGTCTCACTCTGTTGCCTAGGTTGGAGTACAGTGGCATGATCTCGGCTAACTGCAACCTCTGCCTCTTGGCCTTAAGGCATTCTTCTGCCTCAACCTCCCGAGTAGCTGGGATTACAGGCGTGCACCACCACACCCAGTTACTTTTTGTATTTTTTGATAGAGATGGGTTTTCACTGTGTTGGCCAGGCTGGCCTCAAACTCCTGGCCTCAAGAGATCTGCCCAGCTTGTCCTCCCAAATTGTTGGGATTACAGACTTGAGCCAGTGCACCTAGACAAAATTTTTATTTGTATTTTACTTGTATTTTCTTTTCCCACATCTTTATTTTTTTTATGTGTAAAACTTTCAGATTTTCAGTTTCCTAACCAGTGGTTATTCTACCTCTTTTTAAAAATATGCTTGTTTTTTAGTAATTTTTCTAAGCAAAGTATATCCTAGCCAGGCTCGGTGGCTTACACCTGTAATCCCAGCACTTTTGGAGGCCAAGGGCAGAGGATCACTTGAAGCCAGAAGCATGAGACCAGCCTGGCCAACATAGCGAAATCTCATTTCTACTAAAAATTAGCTAGACATGGTAGTGCATGCCTGTAATTCCAGCTACTCGGAAGACTGAGGCATGAGAATTGCTGGAACCTGGGTGGCAGAAGTTGCAGTGAGTCAGGATCGTGCCACTGCATTCCAGTCTGGGCGATGGAGAGAGACTGTCTCAAAAAAATAAAGATAAATTTTTCAAGAAAAACAAAAACCCAGAGTATGCGATGATCACTTGTTCAGTTGATTAACTTTCTAAATTGAATCAGAAATCCCTAACAGGCAAAATAAATGCTAAAAAGTCTGTATTTCATGATCATAGACTAATTTCTCAGGCTATGACTTTGGTTTTAATTTTTTTTTTTTTAATGTTTTAATTTTTTTTTTTTTTTTTGAGACAGGATCTCGCTCTGTCACCCAGGCTGGAGTGCGGTGGTGATCTTTGCTCACTGAGACCTCCACTTCCAGGGTTCGAGCAAATCTTGTGCCTCAGCGTCCCAAATAGCTGGGTCTACATGTGCAAAACATCGTGCCTGGCTAATTGTTTGGTATTTTTAGCAGATGAGATTTTATCATGTTGCCCAGGCTGGTCTTGAACTCCTGACCTCAAGCAGCCTTCCTTGGCCCCCGAAAGTGCTAGGATTATAGGCTGAGTCACCGTGCCTGGCCCTTAAATTCTGATTTAGACATAGTTCTAACAAGTTTAGTTTTTAGCTTTTCAAGCCCACATATGACTAGAATTAATGGATATGAAAAAGATACAGAGAAAAATTACATTAAGAAGAACCAAAGGAAGCAGATCTTAACCACACACACAACTCAGTCTGGAGTGCTAGGCTGCTTACTAATGACGCTGAATGCTCTTTTATCCCTAATGTAGCAATCGTTGGTCAGCTGTGGTTTTGTATACCAATGATTTGTATGTGCATGTGTGGTTTGGTTCCTTAAAAGAATCCTTCTCCCTTTTTTTGTGTACCATGTGAGCAATTCTAAGAAGCTGGTATATTTGTTTCACTCTCTCAATATATGGGTAGAAAACCAGGCTTCCAAAAGATAACTCAACCTCCAAAGTCATTTGTTTTAGAGACCAAGCAGTTACACAAATATTTTGTTGAGATCTTTGTGAAATCAAACAATTAAAAGGACAGCAAAAATAAAAGGGCGGTCTTGAAAATGTAAAAAGAAGTAGACTGTATAGAAAACTTTTAGAGAGCCTGTCTTAGCAGATCTCAAAGTGTGTTGCCCAATCATTGAAGAAAGTGGCTCAGGACTAGGGCTGCTTATCAAACCAGGGATTTAATGCCAGTAGTTAAGTGAAACAGAGAACAGCAAACTTTTCCTGTGAAGGACCAGAAAATAAATATTTCAGGGTTTGTAAATCACATGTGGTCCCTGAAGCAATCCTCTTCCTCCTCCCTCCCCAGCCCTTTCTTAGCAAAAGGCCATTCAAAAACAGGCTGAGTTTGACCCCATAGGCCATAGTTTACTGACCCCTTGTGCTAACCGCAAGATATTTATAGAAAGTTAGTATCCCCATGATTGTCATGAGAAAATACTTTTAATTTAAAGACAGGGCCAGGCATGGTAGCTCACACCTGTAATCCCAGCACTTTGGGAGGCCAAGGTAGGCAGATCATTTGAGGTCAGAAGTTTGAGACCAGCCTGGCCAACATGGTGAAACACCATCTTTACTAAAAAGAAACAAAAAAACTATCTGGGCATGGTGGTGCGTGTCTGTAATCTCAGCTACTAAGGAAGTTGAAGCATGAGAATCGCTTGAACCCGGGAGGCAGAGGTTGCAGTGAACCAAGGTCACACCACTGCACTCCAGCCTGGGCAACACAGCAAGACTGTCTCAAAAATTTTTTTTAAAAAAAGGAAAGTGTAAGATTTTAGAATGATTTATATCTGAAAAGATTAAAATTTTGGTTCTAGAAGAGATATTCTCCTGTTGGGTAGAGATTGGTTCATGTGGAAATGTTCATACCTAGTGATAAGGCAAAGTTTAGGTATGTATTGTCTAAGTTAACCACCAATTATCTGTCCCAGTGGAACATAAGCATCGCTAGAAGAGGGTCCTTATCACTGCATCTCCAATGTCTAGAATACTGTAAATAGTAAGGACTCAGTAAATATTTGTGGAACAAATGAATACTACTGTATATAGTGTCTAAGGGGAAAGCCATGTTACATTTAAAAATACAGTCATAAATGATACCAAAAAGGCAAATTCTCATAGGGGAATAGATGCTAAAATAAGCCACATTTGTATAACTTCTCATCTGGAATTTAGGAAAACACTGTGAAGAGGTAGATGGTCAACTGATTGAAAAAATGCTGCCAATGTGGCCGATGGTAAAGAGAGAAAGGATGTAGCAATCAGACGTATGATAGAGATTTTGTTTTGTTTTTATTATAAAAGCATCACCAAGGCATTGTAAAAAGATTAGAAACAGTCTAAAAGAAGAAAACAACCAACTTATCTTATCGCCCAGAAAAAAACCTGTGTTAATACTTTTTAATGGAGGATTTCCTCTGAAAATTTGTAGCCTAGCAATGTAATGGGGTTTTGAATATACTGATATAAAAGCATAAAGACTCTCCATGGAATAGTTGGTAGTAAATAAGGAAAAATCTTGAGAAATTATTTGGGTCATGTGCTTATTTCTAAATAGATTTCAGCATGTGTAACCATCCTATACAGATAAATGTTGACATGCTTTTTATATTTTCTTTAAACTTTTTACTGTTAATTTTAACATAACCAAAAGTAGAGTGAATAGTATAATAAACCTTTGTCTAACTTCAACAATTATCAACATTCTGATGTAGTTCTCTTTTTTTTTTTTTTTTTTTTTTTAAAGAAAACTCTATTGGCTGGGCATAGGGGCCCAGACCTGTAATTCCGGCACTTCAGGAGGCTGAGGCGGGTAGATAGCTTGAGCCCAGGAGTTCAAGACCAGCCTGGGCAAGATGGTGAAACCCCGTCTCTACAAAAGAATATACAAAAATTAGCCAGGAGTGGTAGTAAACTAGCACCCTAGTGCTAGCTACTCAGTGCTAGCTACTCACCCAGTCCTAGCTACTCAGGAGACTATGGTGAGCGATCACCTGAGCCTGGGGAGGTAGAGGCTGCAGTGAGCCATAATCATACCACTGCACTCCAACCAGGGCAACAGAGTGCGATCTTGTCTCCAGTAAAAGAAAAAGAAAGAAAATTGTTTCTCATAATAAGACTGTTTGGAGAAACCTTAAGAATTGCTACAGTTTAAATATATTCAGTAGACTGCCTTTTTAAAAGGCTTTATAGGTATTTTTTTATTTCACATTTAGTTGCTATCAACACCTGAGAAGCTGTTTTATGCCATGTAAAATTTTGAGTATTCACTTTAACCATAACACCTTCATAATAATGCTTCTTATGGTAGAGCCTTTTTCTACCATAATAAAAAATAATTCACCTTTCCTCATATGAAGGGGCAAAAAGAATGAATGTTGCCAAATTTATGTGTTCAACCTGTGCAGATTGATACAATACTTTATAGAACAAGTTGAAAATGTGAATCAAGAGCTTTAAGTAATTCACATCCATTAACCCAGGCTTGAGAAATTTATCTTAAGGAAATAGAATATATATAAAAATTAATTTTCAAGGATTTTTGATTATTTCTTTTGTAAATATAGCTTTTTTTTTTAAAAAAAAAGGAAAAAATTGAAAACAGTTTAAAATGTCCAATGTAAGTTATACTAGTTAAATTCTTTATTGTATGGGACGATTATTCATTATACATAATTAAATGAAAAATGTTTAACATCTTGATATACGTGGTAGATGTGCAATAATGTTAACACATTATGTATTGTGTGTAATAATATAACAGTATAATGTTGGTTGTCTCTGGATGGGGGATTATGGATATTTTGAAGTTTTTTCTTTTTTTTTTTCTTTTTTTGAAACAGAGTCTCACTGTCGCCCAGGCCGGAGTGCAATGGTGCAATCACTGCAACCTCTTCCTCCTGGGCTCAAGCGATTCTCCGGCCTCAGCGTCCCGAGTACCTGGGATTACAGGCGAGTACCACCACGCCTGGCTAATTTTTGTATTTTTTTTTAGTAGAGATGGGGTTTCACCATGTTGGTCAGACTGGTCTCGAACTCCTGACCTTGTGCCTTGGCCTCCCAAAATGCAGGGATTACAGGCATGAGCCACCATGCTCAGCCTGAATTTTTTTTCTTTAATTGTTTTTAACAGTGAGCCTGTATTTTGAAAAAGAAATGGTTTTCTTAAAATAACTTTAATTTTTTAAATAAATACAACTTTTTCTTAACTCGATACTTTGTTTCATACACCAAGTTTCTCTTTCTGCCCATAGGGTGAATATGACTGATTTTAATATCTGATTTTTCTTTTACTAATTTCTAAATTGATTCAACTTGGTTTCTATATCTCTATCTCATTTGGAGCCAGAGTTTTCTTTTGGAATACCTGTGCCAATTTCTGTTTCCATTTCAGTATGTGGAAACTTTGGATGTAGAATTCAAATAGGCCTGGGTTCAAATTCCATGTAACCTTGGGTAAATTAATCCATCCACCTTCACATACCTCTTCTATGATACATGGATAATGGGAGCCCACATTCATAACTCTGAGGTAGTGATTAAAATAAGGAAATGTAACCAGGCACAGTGGCTCATCCCTGTAATCCCAGCACTTTAGGAGGCTGAGGTGGGGGTTCACCTGAGGTTGGGAGTTCGAGACCAGCCTGGCCAACATGGTGAAACCCCATCTCTACCAAAAATACAACAAATTAGCTGGGCGTGGGGGCACGTGCCTGTAGTCTCAGCTACTAGGAAGGTTAAGGCAGGAGGATCACTTGAGCCCAAGAGGTAGAGGTTACAGTGAGCCGAGATCGCGCCACTGCACACCAGCCTGAGCAGCAGATCAAAATTCATAAATAAATAAATAAGTTTAGCATGTATTCAGCACTCAATAACCAATACCTCTAATAATTAACATCTTTTTTTTTTTTTTTTTTTTTTTTAATTGAGATGGAGTCTCGCTCTGTCACTCAGGCTGGAGTGCAGTGGCACAATGTCAGCTCACTGCAGACTCCACCTCCTGGGTTCATGTGTCTCTCCTGCCTTAGCCTCCCAAATAACTGGGATTACAGGCATCCGCCACCCCACCTGGCTAACCTTTTTTTTATGTTTTTAGTAGAGATGGGGTTTCATCATGTTGACCAGACTAGTCTTGAACTCCTGACCTCTAGTGATCCTTCCTCCCCGGCTTCCCAAAGTGCTGGAATTACAGGTGTAAGCCACCATGCCCAGCCAACATTCATCTTTGTGCTTGATTTTTTTTTCATCAGATCCAATTCTGTTACTGTTTATAATTGTTAATGTAAATCAGTTATATTTCTAGTCTGTTTCTTCTCTTCAGTAAATTGTGTGAAAATATTTAACTTAAGAAGTACCAAGGACCAGGTGCAGTGGCTCATGCCTATAATCCCAACACTTCAGGAGGCCAAAGAGGGTGGATCACTTGAAGTCAGGAGTTCAAGACCAGCCTGGCCAAAATGGCAAAACTCTGTCTCTACTAAAAATAAAAAAATTAGCTGGGCATGGTGGTGCATGCCTGTAATCCCAGCTACTTGGAAGAATAACAGGAAAATCACCTGAACCAGGGAGGTGGAGGTTGCAGTGAGCTAAGATTGCACCACTGAACCCCAGCCCAGGTGACAGAGTGAGACTCTATCTCAAAAATAAAGGGTACTGAGAAAGATTCCGATTAAGTATTTCTTTCTAGAAGATAATGCAGTTCTTACCACATTTTTTTTTTTTATTTTTTGAGAGTCTCTCTCTGTCGCCCAGGGTGGAGTGCAATAGCATGATCTTTGCTCACTACAACCTCCGCTTCCCGAGTTCAAGCCATTCTCACGCCTCAGTCTTCCGAGTAGCTGGGATTACAGGCATGTGCCACCACGCATGGCTTTTTGTATTTTTAGTAGAGACGGAGTTTCACCATGTTGACCAGGCTGATCTTGAACTCCTGGCCTCAAATGATTCCTGCCTGCCTCGGCCTCCCAAATTGCTGGGATTACACACATATTACAGGAATGAGCCACTGTACCATTTTTTTTTTTAATGAGTTGGGATCTTATTTTGTTGCCCAGGCTAGGGTGCAGTGGTGCCATCATGACAGCCTCAAACTCCTGGGTCAAGCAATCCTCTTACCTCAGCCTCCCTAGTAGCTAGGACTACAGGCACATGCCACCACATTTGCCTCACTTATTACCCCTTTTAAAAGCCCACTGTCATAGTGACTTAAATATTCACTTTTTAAAACCATGGGAAATTCGGTTATACTCTAAAANAGACTTCTTGTCTGCAGACATTTTCTAACAAGGGCAGTTTTTAAAACAAAGATATCTTTCATTTCTGAAAAACAGCTAACTTTTTGAAAGACCATTTAGATTAATTCCACCTGATAGTGAGATTGATATCAGGGATTCAGCTCTTACATCAGAATTCTTCAGATACACAGAGCTCTTAAAAGCTCTTAGGGACTTATGCTGAGATAAAAATGGGATTTTTAAAAGAAAGTTTTTTGGGTTGTGATTTATTTTTAGTTTAATTACATGGTATTTTAACTTTATTCATGAATCTTTGAAATGTAGAATGATTTTTTTTAATGTATTGCTCCATAGGGTTATTGCTCTTTTCGAGTTTAAAGTTAAAACTGATTTGCCATATGCTATTTGAACTTTTAACACGCTTCCTCTCTAAGAAAACCATTCTCTCCCTTTCTGCACAAAGTACCTCTGCCAGGAAAAAAAGGGAAGAAATTATTTTACTACTAAATAGTAGGCAAAGCATATAACAGAAATTTATTTTCCCCCCAAGACAGTCTCGCTGTTTCCCAGGCTGGAGTGCAACGGTGTGATCTCGGCTCACCGCAACCTCCGCCTCCTGGGTTCAAGTGATTCTCCTGCCTCAGCCTCTCAAGTTGCTGGGACTACAGGCACGCACCACCACAGCCAGCCAGTTTATGTATTTTTGGTAGAGATGGGGTTTTCCCATGTTGGCCAGGCTAGTCTTGAACTTTTGACCTCATGTGATCTGCCTACCCTGGCCTTCCAAAGTGCTGGGATTGTAGCCATGAGCCGCTGTGCCTGGCTGAGAAAATTCTTTTCTTTTTTTTGAAATGGAATCTCACTCTGTCACTGAGGCTGGAGTGCAGTGGCGTGATGTCAGCTCACTGCTACCTCTACCTCCCGGGTTTAAACAATTCTTCTGCCTCAGCCTCCTGAGTAACTGGGACTACAGGCATGCGCCACCAGCCTGGCTAATTTTTGTATTTTTAATAGAGATGGGGCTTTGCTATGTTGCCAAGGCTGGTCTTGAACTCCTGGTCTCAATTGATGCACCCACCTTGGCCTCCCCAAGTACTTAGATTACAGGTAAAGAACCTCTCAAAGAAAAATTTGGCCCACATGCATTAAAAACATTCAGACTTTTAACTAAGTATTCTACTCTGTGACTCTCTCCAAAGAAGGAAATCTAAAATACAGATAGTTTTATATTCAAAAATGTTCTTTCAGTTGCGTTTCTATAACTGAAATTAGAAAGGACAATGAATAGGCAAATAGTCAAAGTAATGGTAAATCTGTACATTAAAATATTGTATAGCCCTTACAATTGACACACACACACAAACTACCATGCAGCACTTTTATGACAAATGATTGAAAGGTAATCACACCTGAATCTTATCAAGCCTTTAAATCTAACTACCAGTTTAGAGGAACATGTTAAATGTTGGAGCAGGACATGTTAAATATCACTGTGGCTGTACAGTCAGCAACATCCAAAACCTATACAACTATAGAGTAAACAATGTGGTTTCTTCAACAAGTTACAAGAAAAAGGTTTAAAGAGGTAGGGAGAGCCCATGGATAAGAGAAAAACCAATTGATTTGTATAGATTTTATTTGGTTCTTCATTCAAACAAACTAAAAACATTTAAGAGATAATTCGGTAAATATGAAAACTGTGAATCTGATGGTATTAAGGGATTTTTGATGTTTTAGGTATAATAGTGGTATTATGATTGAATATATATGAATTTGTAATATACGATATCTAGAATTTGTTTCAAAATAATCTCAGGTTGGGTGGGGTGGCGGTGCAGGGCTTTACATGGAACAACAAGATTGGCAATGTGTTGCCTCTTTTCCAACTGTATTTTTGGGTACATTTAAAAATAATTAGTAGATGCACTTTATGCATTTTGGAAATTAACCTTTTGTCTGTAGTATAAATTGCCAATATTTTCTCCCAGTTTTTTTGTCTTTTTGTTTTGAATATGGTTGGATTTTTTGTTGTTGTCATGCAGTGCTTTAAAATGTTATTAATCAAAGTGATCACTGTCTGGTTTTCTGTACCTGCGCCTTCCTTGAGATCATTTAAAAAATGATTTCTGATATTTTACATTTAAATCTTTGATGTGTCTAGACTATGTCCCAGTATTCAATTAGAAGCTCAAGTCCCACTTAATTTGGTTTCCAAGTGGCTACCAAGAGGTCCTACACCATTTGTTAGTTCATCTTTTTCCCACTGATTTAAAAGGTCATCTTTATCGTATTCTAAGCACTCATAAGGCTTTGTGTGTGTGTTTCTGGCCTTTCCATTCTGTCCATGGATTTGTCTGTTCACATTCCAGTACCTTAGCTTTATCATATATTTTTAATTTTTTTTGTGATGAGTCCTTTATTACTCTTGAATTTTCCCGGCTCTTTTCTTGATTATTTTTGCTTCTCTTTTTAAAAAGTTTTTATCAGGCGCAGTGGCTCATGCCTATAATCCCAGCACTTTGGGAGGCCAAGGCAGGCAGATCACTTGAGGTCAGGAGTTCAAGACCAGCCTGGCCAACATGGTGAAACCCTGTCTGTACTTAAAATATAAAAATTAGCTGGGCATGGTGGCACGAACCTGTAATCCCAGCTACTCAGGAGGCTGAGACAGGAGATTTGCTTGAACCCAGGAGGTGGAGGTTGCAGTGAGCCAAGATTGCACCACTGTACTCCACTGGATAACAAAGACTCCAACTCAAAACACACACACACACACACACCCAGAAAATAATCGTCGGCAAGGATATGAAGAAATTGGAACCCTTGTGCATTGCTGATGGAAATGTAAAATGTTACAGATGCTGTGGAAAATGGTATGAGGGCAAATGCACTGAGGACCTCTTGAGACTGTGCCTCAGGTCTTCATCACTCATATTTGGCTCAGAATAAACATCTTTAAATATTTTTTCTAAAAAAAGTTTTTATTTGCTCACCACTGTACTAACAAGGACTTTTTTTTTTTTAATGTTAACTCTAAAATCAGCTTGTCTAGTTCAATGAAAGATCATTTTGGTATTTTTATTGGTATTAATTTAGGAAGCATTGACTTTTTAATGTTGTTATTAACATCGTCTCATCCATCATGGCAAGACCTTTGTGTGTTTAAGTCTTTTGTTTTCTTTGTTAGCATTTACTTGTTTCCTTTATTTAGATCTTGTCTAAACTTTCTATGTTTCTTATAAAGTTTATTTCTAGATTTTTTATTTTTATTATGTTATAAATGCTGTCTTTGATTACATCTTGTGATTACTGTTTGTACATGTGACATCTAAAGTTTTGTATATCTATTCATTTTGACTACTCATCTTTTAAAATTCTTTTATTGTTTTTAATGTACTTTTTCAGTTGCCGTTCTTTGATTTTCAAGGTATATAATTATGCATCTACAAATAACCCTTTTCTTTCTCATACCACTAATTTTTCTCTCAAATAATAATAAAGTATTTTTACACAGAAAATATCATTTAAAGTTATGAATTTTAACGTAATGCATGCCCCTTATATTTAGCCCTATGTAAGCAAAATCCAATGACCTCTTAGTAAGTATGATTAGGATTCTCAAAGTTGTACATATTCTGAACTCTTCAATAAACTTTTAAAAGATTTTTTTATGTCAATTTAAAAAAAAATCGGTTTCTAAAAATGAGACATTCTCATTGAAAATAAATATTTTTATTAGTGATATTTAAATACTGAAAAACTATCTCATTGCTTTTTTCCTCAGAATCAAATGGCTATAGCATGTGGATCTCGAGCTCATTTGGAAAAAGAATCAATTGCTCAGGTGAGACTTCATTAATTGTCATGGGACAGCCAGTTAATTGGCTTTTATTTCCTTTTTTACATATACATTTGGCAAGCAGTTGCCTTTTATGTCTAATCTTTTAAATATAACTTTCCTTTTAAAAGAAAAGAAAATTTTTTAATTGTGGAAAGCTTAGGGAGGATTGGCACATTTTGGAATTGATTTTTAAGAGTATACAAGAAGATGTGGGCTTTGCTTTGCAAGCAGTTCTTTTTAATATAATTTTAGCATAAAGAGAATCTGTTCAGTTATAAAACAACTTCTAAATGATGCATTTTTTAACCAATCAACTTTATTTTTTAACCAATTTACTTTTTCTAACATTAGGCTTTATTTTTTCTAACATTGGCACATTTAAATGCTTTATTTTCAGTTTTATTCTGTTTAATTTTTTTTTAACATCATTCCTGTTAGAAAAACACTATACCTTAAAATTTGACAATTTTGCAGCTGCTGTTTTAGGGTATAAAAATGTCACTAAAGATGTTAAATTCTTCATTTTGTAGATTATGCTAGAAAAACTAGAGTAACAACATCCCAAGTCGCTCTTGAGGCACACTGGGCTTTGAGAACCAGTGGAATAAAAGGTTGAACCTTTCTCCCAATGATTTGGAAAAAAGATATGTAGAAATTTAATTTTTTTTTTCTTTTGAGACAGAATCTTGCTCTGTTGTCCAGGCTGGAGTGCTGTGGAACGATCTTGGCTTACTGCAGCCTCTGCCTCCTGGGTTCAGGCGATTCTCCTGCCTCCAGCCACCTGGAGGGGGAACTATAGGCGCACACCACCATACCCAGTTAATTTTTGTGTTTATAGTAGAGACGGGGTTTCACCATGTTAGCCAGGATGGTCTCGATCTCCTGACCTCACTATGCACCCGCATCAGCCTCCCAAAGTGCTGGGATTACAGGCGTAAGCCACCATGCCTGACCGAAATTTTAATTCAAAAAAAAAATACATTGATAACAGAGTGACAAAACCTCTTAAGGATTATACTGAAGTACAGATACCCAGACTGTCCTTTTTTTCATTTATTTATTTATTTATTTGTTTGTTTTCTTTATCGCATAGATACATTTAATTATTTCCTTCAGATATTATTTTAATAATAGTTGATGTCAAAATAGAAAGTGTCTCATTAATTATCATTTGGATTCTAAATTTTACAGTGTAGCAAATGGCAACTCATTAATATTATAGTACTTAAATCTTGACAATTATTAATAAATTGTAACTTCTTAGAAATCTAGTTTTGGTTGTAGTCCCAGCTACTCTGGAGGCTGAGGCAAAAGAATCATTTGCACCTGGGAGATGGAGGTTGCAGTGAGCTTAGGTCGTGCCACTGGACTCCAGCCTGGGTGGCAGAGCGAGATTCCATCTCAAAAATAAAAATAAAATTATTTTATTTTATTTAAAATAAAAATAAAATTATTTTATTTTATTTAAAATAAAATAAAATACCGCCACACACCGTCACACCCAGCTAATTTTTTGTATTTTTCTATGTTGGCCAGTCTGGTCTCGAACTCCTGACCTGAGGGAGGTGATGGAATTACAGGCATGAGCCACCATGTCTGGCTTTTTTTTTTTTTTTGANTTTTGAGAAAGAGTCTAGCTCTGTCACCCAGGATGGAGTGCAGTGGCATGAGTTCAGCTGACTGCAGCCTCCACCTCCCAGATTCAAGCAATTCTTCTGCCTCAGCCTCCCGAGTAGCTGGGATTAGAGTCGTGCACCACCATGCCCAGCTAATTTTTGTATTTTTAGCAGAGACAGTTTCACCATGTTGACCAGGCTGGTCTCTAAAATTTTAGTAGAGATAGTTTCACCATGTTAGCCAGGCTGATCTCGAACTCCTGACCTCATGATCCAACCGCCTCAGCCTCCCAAAGCACTGGGATTACAGGTGTGAACCACTGCACCTGGCCTCTTCTCCTTTCTTTTTTAGAAGTAACTTTTTAAATATCCTCAGCACCTAGTCTACTATTCTGTGTATCCTAGGGATTCTCACTGATGTTTGTAAAAGGTTAATCTGTTAACCACAGAGAATAGCACACTCCTAAATATTTAAAATGGGAAGAGAGCTCGGAATTAATCCACCTTCATCAGTTTACCTATGCACAGTGGATAAGAAAAGGAAAAGTATGTGTCCAAGATGTTCAGCACATTTTATATATATGTATGTATAATTATAAAATAGTGTGTGTGTGTATAATTATAGTAGAAACTATTAAATACTAAATTCCCACAATAGGAAATATAGCTATAGCCCTACATGAAATGTGCAGCCAGTAAAGCTGATGATAATAGAGACTATTTAATAACGTGGGATAAAACCTGAAATATTAGATTGTTTGGAAAACAAAAAGTATGATATTGTAAATACAATTTTCTGTGTTGAAATAACAAATAGGCTGGGCACAGTGGCTCACACCTATAATCCTAGCACTTTGGGAGGCCGAGACGGGCAGATCACCTGAGGTCATGAGTTTGAGACCAACCTGGCCAACATGGTGAAAACCTGTCTCTACTTATAATATAAAAAGGAGCCAAGTGTGGTGTTGTGCACCTGTTATCCCAGCTACTCGGGAGGGTGAGGCAGGAGAATTGCTTGAACCTGGTAGACGGAAGTTGCAGTGAGCCAAGACTGGGCCACTGCATTGCACTGCAGCCTGGGTGACAGAGCGAGACTTCGCATCAAAAAAAAAGAAAATAATTTTGTTTTTGCACACAAAAACAAGTAATAAAAATAAACCAATACTAATATAATGGTTTCATAAGTAATTTTTTTTTCTTTTTTTTTTAAATATGTTGATGGGATGAAAAAAGATAATCTACTTGGTGAAAGACAGAAGATAGTTTGGAGAAATAGAAAGCCAGACAGACTAAGGAGCCAGTGAGTAATCTAAGCAAGAGATAGTTCTTGTATTTGTTAGCGGTGGCTGTAGAAATGAGCCATGTGTTTTGGTTTTGTTTTTCATGGTGTAAATTCTTTTCACTTAGAACTTGCATTTGTTGAAAACTGAATTTTTCCTATAAATACACTAGTATTTAAATGAGACTATGCTGTGGTATAAATATTTTACCTAGTACTGCGTTTAGCCAGGTGTCAAGGGATCAATCGTAGGAACCACGTATTTGTAATTTATCCAGTCTCCATCCATTCTTTCTTTCTCTCTAAAACCTAGTGTTTGATTTCGTGCTCTTGGTTCCCACAGAATTGGCTGCCACTCTGTAGAAAGAAAGGATAACCTGTGATACTCGCTAGAGATCATTGGTTGTCTACTGCAGTTGCTGTGATAACTGCAGCTCAGTAGGCTTGTTCAAGTCCAGGTTATTCTGCTAGAACCATACCTGTCTCACAAAAGGTTGTCTCTGAGAGGCACAGGATATGCATCTGCCTCATGTCCAGAAAACTACAGCTTGGCTTTCCATTTCCCTTCATGTGCTGTCAGTAATATAAACCCTTGCATGGTGATCACTCTGTGGACAGTGAGAAAATTATAAAAGAATTAATCAAGATAGCAAATGACAATTTTAATAGCTTATTGCATAATGTTCAGACACATCTTTCCTTGATATTTTTCTACATTTCTCAGTAATTTTACCACCTGTTTTACTGCTCCCTTGGAAGACAAACATGATACTATCCTGATGGAGTCTTATATCATCCCTAAAAGTGCTTATATTCCCATGTGTTCTGTATAACAGTAATGTTTATATACTGTCTGGCTATTCTTGAATTTATCATTTTAAAAGAATTCAAAAATAGAATCCATTAGTGGTTATTTAATGTTTTTAGTTTTTGTTTAAAGAGTCTTTGCTTGAGTCCTGGGACGTTTTTGAACCTCTTATTTTAAGATAATGAAATAAGCAGTCAGCTTTAAATTTCACCTGAATTAATTTCTTGTTTACATTTTATAAACATTGGAGATATTAGTGTTAACACTGAAACAGGGAAAATTGTTTTCCTTAATGTTTTAAATGGCCATTTCAGAAGATCATATAAGCCTACTCTCTGACTTCAGTAGCTTTACTTAACTGAATAAGTCTATCCTATATTTTAGGTGTCTTCTAAATTTTAAGATATTTTGCAAAGTTCTAAAAACAAAAACAAGATTCTCTTTTTTGTGGCTAACCTTGTTAGGCTTTTAAATATGTTAGAAATCAAGTAACTTAAGGTCTTCATGGGAACTCTACATTTTTTCTGCTTTTTAAAAAAAAACCAATAAACAAAAAAAAAAAAAAAAAAAAGATCTTCTATTAACATCTAAGCAAAAGCAGTCTGAAGTTTTATTTGCTAACAAATACACTTACTCAGAGCACTTTAAAAATCATTCAAGAAGAATAATTTATAGGTATTGTTTTTCTACCTTTAATTTTTATTTTTCTATCTTTCAATTTCTATTTGTTCCTTTCCTAAGCGTAAGTGCTCTTTTGGAGGTTTAATCAGTCAACCAGTATTTATGGGAAGTATTTTATATGGAAGGCACTGAGCATGCTGTTGTGAGATTCCTAAAGTATTTTAAAATGAGGTTTCTGCCCCATCCACTTAGAGAGGTAAGACATATTTACATCAAACCATAACTAATGATTCTAGATGATAAATGAGAAGTGCTAGATCATTTTTAAAAGTTTGTTTTACATACCTTACACATAAGTATTTTATTCTTCCTTTCCTTCCTGCCCTGTTTAATACATAAGTAAAGTTGTGGTCAGGAGAGTAAAATAAGCTTTCAGCCTTTCTTCCTTTATGAAGAACATTATTGAGTTCCTGTTATTTTCTATGCCAAACATTGGCTATAGTCTTTAAAATAATCTCATTTAATCCTTATAATAACTTTGTGAAGTAGGCATTATCGTTCTCATTTTATCAGTGAGGAAATGGATTTAGAAGGTTGAAATAACTTGTTCAAGGTCACCCTGCTAATTAGTAATAGAGCCAGGATTCAAATATAGGCCTACTCAGTTTAGTGCTTTTTCTTTTCTTTTTTTTTTTTTGAAATGCAGTCTCACTCTGTCACCCAGGCTGGAGTACAGTGGCCCATCTTCCTCTTTGAAACCTCCGCCTCCCAGGTTCAAGTGATTCTTCTGCCTCAGCCTCCAGAGTAGCTGGGATTACAGGCGCCTGCCACCACATCCAGCTAAGTTTTTGTAGTTTTAGTAGAAGTAGGTTTCACCATGTTGGCCAGGCTGGTCTTGAACTCCTGACCTCAAGCAATCCACCTGCCTCAACACCCCAAAGTGCTGCGATTACAGGCGTGAGCGACTGCACCCAGCCTCGTTTCTGTGCTACTCTATTCCACTGTAGTTCTGTTTGATGATGATAGAAAAAGGCATGCAAAGAAAGAATCATACTAAAAATTATAATTTTGAAAAGCAAAAGCCTAAAGGAGGAAGGGACCTTTATTCTACAGTATGAGATATTAAATGTTCTAATAGGCTCTTAATAGGTTGCTTATGTACGTTGGTAATGCATCACTGCATGAGTCTATTACCCTAACTAAGGAACATTTTAAGAGATCCTGTCTTAAAAGAGCTAGGTGTAGTGGCACACACCTGTGATCCCAGCTGCTCTGTAGGTTAAAGCAGGAGGACCACCTGAGCCCAGGAATTAGAGGCTTCAGTGAGCCATGACCATCAGTGGACTCTACCCTGGACAACAGAAGGATTCTGTCTCTAAAAAAATAAAATTGTTGTTTTATTTTTTAAAAAGATCCTATCTTTTATTAAATCTTAAATATGAAAGTCTTAAATACAATGATAATTAATAATCTTAGGTTCTTATGTTTTAAAGTATGCAATGTTTATTGAATAATGAAATAGTCTCTTACTACTAATAAAAAAATTAATCATCAATAACAATAGTGAAACTTTAGATGGGATTAAAACCTACTTTAATTCCAAAGTATTAAAGAACTCTATGTTTTAAAATGTATTTCATTAGATCTCTGGCATACTTAGAAAGACCAGGTGTTTGTTTCAAACTCCTTTGTAGTCCATAACCTTCATGATACTCTGCTACATGTCTTCCGTCCATATTCTCATTAGCTAAGTATCAAACTGCAGACTTATATCGTGTTTTGTTTTGTCTATACATCCTGGAAACGGACATCTTTTTTGAAACTGAAATGCATGCGGGGCAAAGCAGCATAAAATTTATAAGCAAATGAGATGTTCTCTTTGCTCACAGCAGCCCCAAACCTGTTTCTCCTGGTAGGCTGAAGCCCTGGCCACTCAGAGTCTTGTGATTTTTCTTGTCTGACTCAACCTCCAGGAAATGAGTAACTGCTTCCTAGTACCTCCACTCTGTTCTAAGGAGTAGGCATCCTTGCTGTATCTTTATTTGGTTGGTGAAGCTCACGGAACAGTGGTGTTCTTATGTAAGATCTACCAGTCAGTTAAATATTAAAATCCAGTTGTCTACAGCCAGGTGTTTTCAGTCTCTCCTTTACAGATGAACGGAAAAGTCATTTATATTTTGTCTTTGTTTTCAGCGTTCTTACTTCCGTACTCTTCTCATGTATGGGTTCCACTTTCTGGTGTGGTTCCTTTGTGTCAAAGGAATCAGGGACACACAGTGTGGGTTCAAATTATTTACACGAGAAGCAGCTTCGAGGACGTTTTCATCTCTACACATTGAACGATGGTAGGTTTCTGACTGGAATGTATCCAGTCTCTTATTACCCAGCAATCATTCTAGGTAATGAGAAACAGTCCTGTATTCTTATAATGAACATGCAGATTTAAACAAAACTGACACTAATGTATGTAAACTTGATCTTGGCTTTATACTTTTCCTGAGTTGGATCTTAATGTGAAAATATACAAACCCAACAATATAATATAAAGTTATGTGTGTTCACCTTAATTGTAGACATTGAGCGGCCTGAAAACATTTTTTTAGACTTTCTTTTTTTTTTCCTTTGCCCTAAAAAGAAAAAGCTCAGAAATATCAAAACAGAATAGGGTACCCATTTTCTCTTCTTCCTTCTACAGGAGATAAGGTCTCTTTCCTAAGACCAATCTTTTGACCTCTACATCTCCTTCCACCTATCCACCTTGTCAAAACCTAATCCTGTCCATGTATTTCCTCTCTTGTGTATTCAGCCTTTTCCTCTCCATCACATCTTTCGCAGAACCCTCTCCACGGACCCTGCTGCACCCTTCCAGCTCTAGCCCTATCTCCTTCACAAGCAACTTTCTCTTGAAAAAGTGGTTTATAGTCACTGACTTTGTTTTCTTGCTTCTCACTCATTTTTCACTCCGCCTTAATATGGATTTTCTCCCATTTCTTCATCTTTTTTTTTTTTTTTTTTGAGACAGAGCTTCACTCTTGTTGCCCAGGCTGGAGAACAATGGCTCAGTCTTGGCTCACTGCAACCTCTGCCTCCAGGGTTCAAGCAACTCTCCTGCCTCAGCCTCCCAAGTAGCTGGGATTACAGGCACCCACCACCACACCTGGCTAGTTTTTGTATTTTTAGTAGAGACGGGGTTTCTTCATGCTGTCCAGGCTGGTCTTAAACTCCTGAGCTCAGGTGATCTTCCCATCTTCCCACCTTGGCCTTCCAAAGTGCTAGGATTACAGGCATGAGCTACCTCGCCTGGTCAGCTTCATCTTAACATCTAGCTACATCCATGCCATTGAAGCCAGTGGGCATGTTAAATAACCACTCGTCACACTTAACCCATCAGCAGCATTTGATACTTCTGAGCTGTCTTTTGAAATATACTGGAGATACAGGTGGCTAGCACTGTCATACAGAAGCTGAAACCTTGACATCAGCCCTGACATTCCCCACATGCATATGCATATATCCAATCCGTGACAGGGCCTGTTGATTTTAGGTTTTATGTCCTTCCATTTCTCTCCATCTCCATCACTGCCATCCAGGACACCATCCGTCCCCAAACTACCATGCTGTAGCCCATGAAGTCTTTGCAAACTTAGGTGTGATCACGTATGCACCTCTTCTGCTTATAATCCTTATGGGCTTCCCAGGGTCTTTAGTCTGGCCCCACCTGTGTCTCCACATGCAGATGCTTTCCTTTTCTTCACGCCCCTTCTCACCTTCTCCTTCAGATCTTCCTTAGGGTAGCCTGCCCTCACTCTAAATATAATATAATTAGCTCAGGTGCCCCTCATTATATTCTGTTGAATATATATATAGATATATATATTAGATATAGATATATATATAGATATATATCTTCTATATATCTTTCTTTTTCTTGATTAAAGCATAATCTTTCTCCATGAGAGCAAGAGTAACATTTAATTTTACTTATTAGTATGTTCCACTATCTAATATCATGCCCAGCATATGGTAGGTACCCAGTAAATACTGTTGAAAGAATTAATACTTAGTCATGAGTTCTGTGTGAATCCATATTGGGTATCTGCATAATTATTCCAGTATGTTTCCATTTTTAAAATCTCTACCACTTTTGTGCATCTCTTTTCAAAGACCTGTTGTCTTCCTAGAAATAGATGCCATATAACCCCCAAAATATTACTTTTAAAAATGTACTTTCAGAATTAAAATTATCATTCAGACTTTTTTTTAAATATTTTTTTCTAGATTAAAACTTTTTTTTTTTTTTTTTTGAGACGGAGTCTCCCTCTGTTGGTCAGGCTGGAGTGCAGTGGCGTGATCTCAGCTCACTGCAACCTCCACTGCCTCTCGGGTTCAAGCAATTCTCCTGCCTCAGCCTCCAGAGTAGCTGGGATTACAGGTACCTGCTACCACACCCGGCTAATTTTTGTATTTTTAGTAGAGAAAGGGTTTCACCTTGTTGGCCAGGCCGGTCTCAAACTCTTGACCTGAAGTGATCCACCCGCCTCTGCCTCCCAAAGTGCTGGGATTATAGGCGTGAGCCAATGCACTCAGCCTAAAACATTTTAAGTAATGTACATTGGTTGTCAAATTTAGATTTGTATTTTTATTATGTTGAAAAATAAACTGATAGTTAATAGATTCCAAAATCAGAAAATCTAATTTAAGAAACAACTCTAGAAGTAAAGCCCTCTGGCTGCATTAGTTATTTTTCAGTCAGCTATTAGGTCCAGAACTAGGGTCAGAGAAGCAGGTTCTTTGTAGTTTGAAAGAAAGAATTTAGAAATTGAGAATACTATTTTTCATTGTTGAGGATCTTTCATTTTTCTTGAAATATAAAAGGTTAGGATTGATAAATTAAAAATCATGAAGCTTCCCTGTCATGATGGTTCTAGGGCAGCATTGTTTAATAGAAATATGAGACAGAGGCAAGGCATATATGTAATTTCAAATTTTCTATTAGCCACATTAAAAAAGTAAAAAGGTGACTCATGCTTGTAATCCCAATTCTTTGGGAGGCTAAGGTCAAGAAGATCATGTGAGGCTAGAAGTTCAAGACCACCATGGAAAACATTACGAGACCCTGTCTCTAGAAAAAAAAATTTAATTAGCTGGATGTGGTGGTATGTGCAACTGTAGTGCCAGTTACTCGGGAGACTGAGGCAGGAGGATCTCATAAGCCCAGAATTTTAAGCTGCAGTGAGCTATGATCACACACTGTACTTTAGCCTGGGAACAGGTGAAATCCTGTCTCTTAAAAAAAATTTTAAAAAGCAGATAAGGTTTATTTCTTATCCAGTATATTTCCAAAATATTGTCATATCACCATGCAATCAGTATGAAAAGAGCTGAAGTATTTTACGTCATTTTCTTTGTACTATATATTTAAATTTACAGCACATCTCAATTCAGACTAGCCACATTTGAAGTGCTCAGTATCCTCATGTGGCGAGGGACTGTTGTATTAGACAGCAGTTTTTGTGGAGTTAAGTTAAAGAACATTGTTGGGTTTTTTCTTTTTTTTTAATGTTAATATAACATGCAAGCCTTTTATTTATTTTGGTGTTGACTGTCGTAAGATTGACCTCACTTATGGGCTGCACATGGCGGCTGACACCGGTAATCCTAGCACTTTGGGAGGCTGAGGCGGATGGATTGCTTGAGTCCAGGAATTGAGACCAGCATGGGCAACATGGTGAAACCTGTCTCTTATTTATTTATTTTTTTAATTGTATTAGGCAAAAAAGATTCATCTCACTTAAAATTTTAGCTGCTCACATTTTTATGTTTATTTGGTACCTCTAAAGAAGAACCACCAAATATACATATATCAGCTTAATGAGCAGTATACCCTTCACCACAATAATATGTCATCAGTGGTTTTTATTTAAACATCTCTGTCCTGTACTTTAAATCAAGACTAAAGAACAATATAAGTTACATAAACCAAGTTGTACATCTGTGTCTTATTTCCAAATGTCATCTTTGACATTTGACTATTTTTTTCATAAGGATTGATTGAAATTTTTCTCAGAACTTTCAAGAAATCAAAATCAGGTGGAGTTTCTAGGTATTAGAAATCTGTAAAGGAGTATACCTAAAGTTAAGATTGTCAGTATTGGCCAGGCATGGTGGCTCATGCCTGTAATCTCAGCAATTTGGGAGGCTGAGGCAGGTGGATCACTTGAGGTCAGGAGTTCGAGACCAGCCTGGCCAAAATGGTGAAACCCCGAATCTACTTTAAAAAAAAAAAGAAAAAAAGCCAGGCATGGCAGCAGGTGCCTGTAATCCTAGCCACTTGGGAGGCTGAGGCAGGAGAATCACTTGAACCTGGGAGGCATTGGTTGGAGTGAGCCGAGGTCACGCCACTGCACTCCAGCCTGAGCTGAGGCAGGATAATCACTTGAACGCTGGAGGCGGAGGTTGCAGTGAGTTGAGAGCACGCCATTGCACTCCAGCTTTGGCGACAGAACAAGGCTTCGTCTCAAAAAAAAAAAAAAAAAAATTATTAGCTGGGCATGGTGACACATGCCCATAATCCCAGCTACTCAGGAGGCTAAGGCAAGAGGATAGCTTGAGCCCTGAGGTCAAGGCTGCAGTGAGCCATGATTACACCACTGCACTCCAGCCTGGAAAATAGAATGTCTCAAAATAATATGTGTTTTTTCTTTGAAATGAACTTTACTTCAGTGAATACTTTTTGATCAGTGTTATACATGATTATAATGTTATATATTACATAGTTTGATAGGCTTATAACAGAATAGTAATTCCTTGCCCCAATTTCCACTCCATAGCTGTGGCCACTTTCAACTGTTTTTTGCTATTTCTTTGTGATATATGCATTTATATTCAAAATAATGGGTCTGCATAGCTGTTTCTCAGTTGTTCAGTTTTAGATATTAATTTCCAAAATAGGAAATTAATGCTAAGAATTAAAGTTATCTTAACGTCCTGTATACCCTCCTCATGGAAACTCCAATACAGTTTTAAAATAATTCTTTATTATCAGTATTGATTGTCTTAGCTGTGTGAAGATAATTCACATTTGAGTGCAGCATGATTATATTACCTTTTTTTACTACTTTTTGTTTTCCTGAAGGTAATAAATGTTTGGGGTTTTTGTTTTCATTATTTTACTGTGGATCTGTTACTTACTGCTGTTCAGGCTCTCAAGAGTATAATTATCCCTCACTGAGTGTACAAACACAGATTCTGCATTACTTCATTTTCGCATCTCAGAAAGCTTATGCCTTTCTGCTTGCTTTTTGGGCTGTGATACAGCTCACTCCGTCCTCTATCTCCATTTAATTAATTATCCCCCTATTTTAGTAGAGCACATTCCTCTATTAACTTTCTAAAAACATGAGAAAGAAGCTTTTTGATTTTTTGCATGTGAAAAAAAATTGATTCCACCCTCATATTTGTTTTATACTTAGGTGGAAAAGGGATTATAATCATTCAAAATGGAAATTTTGGAAATGGTTTTTCCTCAGAATTCTGGAAACATTCCTGTATTGTCTTTGGCACTCCATGCTTCTGTGAAGGAGTCCAATTCTGAATTTTGACTCTTTGCATGTTGTTCCCACCCCCTTTTGGAAGCTTTTTCTCCACAGTGTCTTGAAATATTATGATCCTAGGCCTTAATGTAGTTCTTTGTCATGCATTTCGTTGAGTACTTAGTAGGTTCTCTGATTTCCTTCTAAATCTGGAAATTTGTGTCCTTTAGTTTGTTTTTTTCCTTTGATAAAATTAATTCATTTAATAAACATTTGAAGTCTGTGATAAAAAATTTTTTGATAAATTTTTTAAAAATGTTTTTAAATTGACAAATTATAGTTGCAT
>NW_016107423.1:5131995-5139930 GCF_001604975.1 Cebus imitator | reverse complement strand
ACACAGTGATATGATTTATGAATACAATGTGGCATAATTATATCAAGCTAATTAACATACATCCGTCACTCTTAAATCCTTATTTTTTTATGATAGGAACATTTGAAATTGACTAGCAATTTTGAAATGTACAACACAATATTATTAACTATAATCAGTACAATTGTACAATAGATCTCCAAAAAAACCTTATTCCCCTGTCGGAGGCTTTGTACTCTTTGACCATCATCTCCCCATCTCCCCACCCAGCCTCAGGAAACCACCATTCTACTCTCTCCTTCTATAAATTTGATTGTTTTAGACCCCACATAAAAGTGAGAGGATATGCAATATTTGTCTTTCTGGGTCTGGCTTATTTCACTTAGCATAACTTAGCATAATACTCTCCAATTCCATCCATGTCACAAATGACACGATTTCTTTTTTAAGGCTGAATAATATTTCATTGTGTACATATACCGCATTTTCCTTACTGTTTCATCTGTTGATGGAGCCTTAGGTTGATTGCATAACTTGGCTGTTGTGAACAGCACTGCAGTGAACATGAGAGCACAGTTGTCTCGTCAACAATCTGATTTCAAATCTTTTGGATAAATACTCAAAAGTGAGATTGCTGGACCATATGGTAATTTGTTTTTAGTTTTTTGACGGACCTCCATACACTTTCCCGTAATAGCTATACTAATTTACATTCTCACCAGCAGCGTACAAGGGATTCCACTTCTCTACCTCCTCACCAGTGCTTGTTAACTGTCATCTTTTTTACAATGGCCATTCTGACAGGGGGTTTAATTTGCATTTCCTTAATGTTGAGTGATGCTGAGCACTTTTTCATATATCCCTTGGCCATCTGTATGTCATCTTTTGAGAAACGTCGATTCAGGCCCCTTGCCCATTTTTTAATTGAATTAATTGTTTTCTTCTATGGAGTTGAGTTCCTTGTGTATTTGGGATGTTAGCCCCTTATCAGATATATGGCCTGCAGATATTTTCTCCCAATCCATAGGTTGTCTGTACAGTCTATTAATTATTTCTTTTTGTTGTGCAGAAGCTTTTTAGTTTGATGTAATCCTATTTGTCTATTTTTGCTTTTATTGCCTGTGCTTTTGGGATCTAATCTAAAAAGCACATGACTCAGACTGTTGTCATGTAGTTTTTTCCCACATGTTTTCTTCTTGTAGTTTTACAGTTTCAGGTCTTTTGTGTAAGTGTGTAAGTCTTTAATCCATTTCAAGGTTGTTTTTGTTGTTGTTTATATGAGGGTCCAGTTTCATCTTCTGCGTGTGGAGATCCAGTTTTCCCGACACCATTTATTGAAAAGTCATGTCCTTTAGTTCTAAGAAATATTTGTTTCTTAATCTTTTTTTTTTTTTAACAATCTCTCTTCATTTTCTTTTCTCTCTTACAAACAGATGTGGAACCTCCTTACGAGTTCTAGTTTTATCTTTCTTCTTTTCTAGTTCTGTTCTTTTGAGATTTCCTCAATTTTATTATCCAGTCTTCTTTTTGAATTTTTCTCTCTGCTATCAAAATTGTAATTTCCTAGAACTCTTTGGTTTTCAGTATTAACTTTTCCAAAAACCTATTCTTGTTTTATGACTACAGTATCTTCCACTACCTCTGAATGTCTCATTTAAAACTTTGTCATTTTCTTTACCTGCATTGTTTACGTTGCCTCTGATTTTTTGTTTCTTTTTATCACTCATTGTTCCCATGCCCATAGTATGGCACTTAAACACTCAGTAGAAGCTGTGTCCATGCACAGACTCTCTGGTAAATTTTGCTGCAGGTTAAACCAGCAGAGCCATGTGTGACAAAGTCCCAACTGTCATTGTCTTTTGGACAGGTCATTTTCATGAAAATGGAGTCTTTCAGTCTCCTTACTACTAGAAGCTGTGAACCTGGCTGTCAGCATTCACAGAACAAACAGAGAAAAAGCATGAGGGGAAGGAAAATCTTAGATGTTCAGTGAGTCCTCCTTGCAGGTCTACTTGTGTCTTGACCTGAATACATCATTTGAGGCCTTCAGTGCCCGAGCCTCTCGGGTGCTCTGTTGCACCCTTTTCCCACCGCTCTTGTCCATGTTCCCTACAACTTCCAGGTTTTTTTCTTAATTAACATCTCCTCCCATCTTTGTTCTTTTGTTTATTCCATATTGGTGCTTTAATCTTAGTAGGGCTGCATGCAGGAGGCAACAGTGGGATTCGTGTCTATCTGCTGTGTTTAACAGGGTCTCAGCATACCTTTGTCCTTTAGGAATCACTGTTAGTGAGATAACAGCTGTAATAGGAACTGAGTAAGAAAAGAAAACGTCGTGGCTCAGCCCAGCCCATATTTGCATAAACAAATGAAGGCATCTGAGTTGGAGAATAACCCTTATACTGTTTCCTTATAATAACATAAGGCTCTATGTAGAAGTACTTGGTATTTTAGTTAAAATGTTTGCTTAGGTAACAGACTGGACACTTATATATGGTGATATGAGCTGCATTTTTTTGTATGTGTAACAAATATCTTCATGTTTTCTAAAATGTTTAAGAGGAAAAAGATGTAATTTAATTTTGGATTTGGCACAGTGCTCAAGCCTGTAATCCCAGGACTTTGGGACGCCAAGGCAGGTGAATCATTTAAGCCCAGGAGTTCAAGACCAGCCTGGGATACATAATGAAACCCCTTCTTTACAAAAATACAAAAATTAGCCAGGTATGGTGGCACAGAGATGGAAATTCAAAAAGAGGGCTGGATAATAAAAATGAGGAAATCTCAAAAGAACAAAACTAGAAAAGAATAGAGGAGATAAAATTATAGGACTAGTAAAGAATATCTGGGCCTGTGCTCCCAGGTATTCGGGAGGCAAAGGTGGGGGGATCACCTGAGCCCAAGGAGGTCAAGGCTGCAGTGAGCCATGATTGCACCACTGCATTCTAGCCTGGTTGACAGAGTAAGACCCTGTTTGAAACAAAAGAAAAAACCTTTTGGTCTGGGGTATTTTTTTATTTCAATGAACCACCCCACTCTTTTTTACTCAATATTTTTGTTTTGGGTACTTGGTAAGTCACTAGCCATATACTGATATCCTTAGAAATAATATATAATAATCTTGTTCAGGTTATCAAGTATCATTAGAACTACCTCATTAGCTAATATTTATTTTTGTGTTAAAAGGAAAAGTTAAGGGTTAAGCACCAGGCTTAATATTGAAATTATTTCCCTTTTCATGAGTATCAAAATTCTAGGAGACGAAAGTTTTAAAATACAACACATTTATAAATGGTTTTATCATCTTAACTAAATATTTTATTTGGATAAGAAAAAGCGTTGTTTAAAAAAATAGTTTTCTTATTGAATTATCCAAATACTTGGAGTATAAACTATTTATGTAATAGATGATAATGGTATTGTGGCAAAAAAACAAAAACAAAAACAAAAAAAACCTCCCAAATTCAAGTTGTCTGGGATTGGAGAAATCAAATATAAGTGGATTTTAAGCATTTTCTTGTCTGTGTTAATAATGTGTTTTACAACCAAGCCCTAGATGTTTGAACTGTGCTCTGTGCAGCCTAGAAAGTGGAGACTGATTCATGGATGAAAGCAAAACGGTCAAGAACTTTAGACAGGTTAAATGAGGATGAAGAAGATTTAACAGGTCACCAGCGGTGCTTTTCTTCCTGAACTTTAATGCCAGTGAGAGAAGCAACTAGTTCAGAGAAATTTTGTAATCAGAATCCAGGAAAACGTATGAGTCAGGATTCAGAAGCTTTAAGGAAAGCAGGTTTGACCTAAGCCAACACGCTGACTGGAGAGAAGCTTTAAGAAAGACCATTTATAAGTAGAAGGTTGCACTGGAGTTAGACTGGAAATGGCTTTAATAGTATATGTTAGGAAAAGTAAGACAATATATCAAATTCCTATGTATGTATTAGTTATACCCAAAGAGTATTTCAGACTAGTCCAAAGTAGCTTTTTACTTTCAATAGTTGCCGGTATTATATTGTCCAGGACAGCACAAGGAAGGAGAACAGAAAAGACAAGGACGGCCCTGGGGACACTGTATTAGAAAATTAACCTTGATCGCCGGGCGCGGTGGCTCAAGCCTGTAATCCCAGCACTTTGGGAGGCCGAGGCGGGTGAATCACGAGGTCAAGAGATCGAGACCATCCTGGTCAACATGGTGAAACCCCGTCTCTACTAAAAATACAAAAAATTAGCTGGGCATGGTGGCGTGTGCCTGTAATCCCAGCGACTCAGGAGGCTGAGGCAGGAGAATTGCCTGAACCCGGGAGGCGGAGGTTGCGGTGAGCCGAGATCGCGCCATTGCACTCCAGCCTGGGTAACAAGAGTGAAACTCCGTCTCAAAAAAAAAAAAAAAAAAAGAAAATTAACCTTGATCCTCTGATGGTAGAAGAAAATAGCAAGCAAGTCTAAAGTAATGAACAATCTCAACTAGAACATCTCATAGTTTTATCAGCTCTCTGAATCAGTCAAAAATGTTGTCATTTCTTTACCTTGAGCTAGTTAAGGTTAGGACTGAAAACCATCAGTCTTGAAATTTTCCAGGATTAAATTTCTTCTTGGAACCCTTGAAGTTAGTTTTACCTCTGTGAGTTTCTGAGTTGTGATAGAGATACAGTATTATGCAGTGATATTCTAAATATTTGCCTGGAAGCTTCTGAACTACTCAGCTTTGAATTATTTGACTTCTGTGAATCTGATCTTCAGTTTTATGGTACAAGCTTTATATCCACCATGTAAGCTTCTTTAAAACATGCCAAGGTAGAGATTATAGTTGTGTTCTATTTGTCTTTAAAAATAAATATCAATATATTTTCTATTTTAGGGCATTTGATGTAGAACTGCTGTACATAGCACAGTTCTTTAAAATTCCAATAGCAGAAATTGCTGTCAACTGGACAGAAATTGAAGGTGAGTATATTGTTTATTGTATGACTGATGTTTAGTCAGACAAAGGGAGAGATGTCAGACAATACAATTGTTCAGTAAAGTCAGCTGGCTTTAGTGTTCTCCTAGCTCCCCTCATCAAGGCCTTCTTAGCTGTCTTGACTCGAAAAAGGTCCAGTTCCAGGGAAAGTATTACCTACTAATACCTTCCATCTGGCTTGCTGCCGTTTATATTTTTTGTCTGTTTGTGGGGACTTCAATAGGCCTACTGACCTGTCCCGGAAACTTCAATAAAACCACTTACAGTAGATAAGGTCATTCGGATCTGAAGTTAGAAGGTTGACAGTCTTTGAGATAAATTTATTGTTTGCATTACCATTTGCTATATATTTTTTTGATCACAAGGTGGATATTAATTGAGTACGTACAAACCTATTTGCAAAGCTAACTAAGAGTTAAAATTTTTTTACGGCCGGGCACCGTGGCTCACACCTGGAATTCCAGCACTTTGGGATACCAAGGCAGGTGGATCACCTGAAGTCAATAGTTAAGACCAACCTGGCCAACATGGCGAAACCCGGTCTCTACTAAAAAATACAAAAAATTGGCCGAGCATGGTGGCAGGTGCCTGTAATCCCAGCTACTCAGGAGTCTGAGACAGGAGACTTGCTTGAACCCAGGAGGCAGAGGTTGCAGTGAGCTGAGATCACATCATTGCATTCCAGCCTGGGCAACAAGAGCAAAACTCCTCCTGAAAAAATATAAATAAATAAATAAATGTTATTTTACTCCAAATGTCTACAATCAAGTCAGAGCCATTTTAAACTATATCTGTATATATATCCAAAAATGTAAAGATCCTAACTCTGTAATAACTTGAAATCTATCATAAATCTAATAATTCCTGTTTAAAAAGGCTTAGGCAGCTCTAACTGTATAGAATTTTAAACATATTCTAGTTATCTCCTTACCTTAGAATGAACCTAAATTAATTCATGGTGTGGGAGCAGTTAACATAATCAACTGGAGACTTTTTCAAAGTCCACCTCTCTTCCGGGTGAGCCCTTTCTTTGAGAGTCCTTGTTTCAGTAAACCATTATTGCTCTGTAACCTCAGATGTTTAGGGACAGAAAAAGGTTAAGAACCAGTCTCAAGATTATACAAACTGTTTAGTCTAGAATGAATTCAAGCCTCTTTATGTCTTGCTGAATCAAAGTGTGTTTACAAAAACCTTAGCTCATCTCCACAGTAGCTGCCTAGAATCAAAGGGGATTGGGAAGCAGGTAGAAGGATCGATCACTCAGGGGTATCATGATCAACTCTGTTGATCTTTGGCCAACATAGACTCTATAGGAAGATGAAGTGGGGAAAAGTAAAAGTCCATTTTATATTGTCATTTTCTTATTTCCATTGCAGAGCTGGTTGTATTATAATATGAATTGTAGGTACCTCAACTTTCTCATTTGTAGGATGAAGATAGTATTTGGTCCTGATTAATGATAATGTTTCTACAGTGCTTTGGTGGTAATGTTTTCAGAAGAAAGCTGTTACATAAATTCAGAGCAGTGAAAAGGTCTTCTTTAAATATAAAGTAATTATAATGAAATGTTAAACCTTCCTCCTGATACTTCTTTATCCGCAGGTATATACTATAAGTAATGGTTATAAGAATCTGCTATGGCTGGACACGGTCACTCGTGCCTGTAATCCCAGCATTTTGGGAGCCCAAGGTGGGGGGATCACTTGAGCCTAGGAGTTTGAGACCAGCCTGGGCAACATAGACCTCATCTCTACAAAAATATTTAAAAATTTGACAGGGATAGTGGTGCATGCCTCTGTAGTCCCAGCTGCTAGGGAGGCTGAGGTAGGAGGTTTGGATCACTTGAGCTTGGGAAGCCAAGGTTACAGTGAGCCATAATCATGCCACTGCACGACAGCCTGGGTGACAGAGCAAGACCTCGTCTCAAAAACACAAGAAACTAATCTGCTGTGATACCCGGATCTGATATTTAATTAGGCTGGTGTTCTTGTGTAGACAAAGAGGTCTGGACAAAATTATCTTAAGTCTGATCATAGGCTTTATTTTTTATTAAGATTGGATTTACGTAGAAATAATCATTTATCTGTTATGCTGTATCTTTAGTTGTTTCGTATGTAATTACTTTCAGTAGTGAATAGTTTTTTCTTAGGCTTTTCTAGAGCCCTCACCATATGCAGTCTCTCCTTTCTGCAGTAGGGCCATATGAAATTTGCACTAGTTAGATCCTCTCAAGGTTTATTTCACTTCAAGGTGTTCCGTTTTTGTTTTTAGAGAAAACCACTCACTTCAGCTTTGACATTGTTTAACTTTTTGGTCCATGATTTAAAAAAAAATTAAGGTGCTGAAGGCTCACACAGATCATGTAGGCTGACTTTAAACTGATATGTTTTCTGCTGAGTTTATTTAAGCTGATTTGCTTTTAATTACTTTTAAATTGCAGGTTCTAAATTAGTTCCATTTTGGAGCTGGCTACAAATGGGCAAGGACCTACTTTTTATACGACTTCGATATTTGACTGGTGCCTGGAGGCTTGAGCAAACTCGGAAAATGAATTAGGTTGTTTGCAGTCTTCAGTTGTGTTCTTATGCGTCAATGACACATTTCATTTCATTGAAACTAAAAATTTTTTTTCCCTACTTTACCTTCCCAAAACTAAAATTTTAAGTAAAGCTGGAATAAACTTCTTGTCATTGTCTCCCTTTTGATAATTTTAAAGAATTAACATCCCATAAGCAAAAAATTTTATACCTCTTTGGACATAAATGGTTTTTAAAAAGATGGTTATAAAAAAAGTTAGATTTTCTTTTGTTTATTTGGCTTTGTTATCATTACAATTCTGAGAAATACAATTTTTGTAGACAGAGCGATTCTTAAAGTGCCTGCATAATTCTCATGAACTTAAATATAAACTACAATCGTGTAACAGTTTTCAGAGATTTAAAAATAAAGCTAGGGTATAAGGTTAAATGTATATACATTTTTTTTTTTTTTTTTTT
>NW_016107423.1:5130628-5131810 GCF_001604975.1 Cebus imitator | reverse complement strand
GTAGAGACGGGGTTTCACCATGTTGACCAGGATGGTCTCGATCTCTTGACCTCGTGATCCACCCGCCTCGGCCTCCCACAGTGCTGGGATTACAGGCGTGAGCCACCGCACCCGGCCTAATGTATATACATTTATCCAAATCAAAGAAACCTGTATTTCAGCCTATGAAACTTTAGGAAATTATACACTAAAGCCAAGAATACAGACTTAGTCACAAAGGTGTCCATTTCTTTATATTCTTATTCATCTCTAACACTGGCAGCCACCGTAGGAGGATCACTTGATCCCAGAAGTTCAAGGTTACAGTGAACTGTGATCGTGCCTCTCCACTCCAGCTTGGGTGATGGAGGGAGTCCCTGTCAATCAAATTTTTAATGTTAATATATTTACATAGTAACATCAGAAGCCTCTTTGAGATAACTGCAAGAACTAATAGCAATTATAAAATAATGAACCCCCCAAAATAAAAATTAGATTGTTTCTGCCATCTTAGAGAAACAAACTAGCAATAGTTTGACATTTATTAAGTGCTTACTGTATGCCAACCACTCTTCTAAGCACTTGGTATATAATAACTCACTTAACCTTTACAGCAGAATAGGAAACTGAGCCACAAAAGGGTTATAAGGTCACACAGGAAAGAGTGGAGCCATGATTGTAACCTGCATAGTCTGTATCCCAAGCCCACACTCTTTAATGACTCTTCTATAACCTTCACTGTCTGAAGATAGGAAAACTGGGGATCATATAAGTAGAAAGTTACAGTAGTACATTGAATGAAATATTTTTTAATGGAAAAGTAAGGTAAAAATGATTCCTCTCCAGTAGTTTGCACAACAGCAATAATATCACATCTGCAGTAGACAATAAGCTTCTTAAAATAGAAGGCATGACTTATTACAATTAGTACTTCCAGCACAGTGCTTAGCATATAGTAAACACTTAATGATATGAATAAACTTTATTTCCTATCAGATTTTGTGAGCATTAAATTCACTTAAATGGATAAATCAAGAATAATAGAAAGCAAAGAGAAAAGACCATGCACATTTATAAGAATTGTTAGGCCGGGCGCGGTGGCTCAAGCCTGTAATCCCAGCACTGTGGGAGGCCGAGGCGGGTGGATCACGAGGTCAAGAGATCGAGACCATCCTGGTCAACATGGTGAAACCCCGTCTCTAC
>NW_016107423.1:5126308-5130462 GCF_001604975.1 Cebus imitator | reverse complement strand
AAACTCCGTCTCAAAAAAAAAAAAAAAAAAAAAAGAATTGTTAATAAGCCTTGAGCCAAAAATAAGATCCTTAATGAAATTATAAAAAGGCAATGAAATAATTTGTTATTGCTCTTTATAAACGAGATAAAAATGCATATTTGAAGCATTATAGGAATACTGAAGGAAAGTCACAATACTTTTTATGTAGTGTGAGCACTATAGCGAAAAGTCTGATATCCTTGATCCCAGCTTACCTTTCTAAGCACAGACTCAGAGTGCTTAGAGGAGTATGGAACAGAATCTGAGGCAATCAGAGAAAAAGTAGTTTAACCTGTTAATTTATAAAATCTGCTAACAAAAACTATATGCAGCAATAGCAAAGTGAAATAGCAAATAACAGCTACTATCCTTACAGTATGTACAAGGAAGAGTGATGAACATTTTGCATGCAGTATGTAGTTTGATCAAACAGCTCTATCGTGCAGGTGTAGTTACCCACATTACAGAAAATGAAGTAGACAAATTGTCCAGGATCACACAAGTAGCCATTATTCATGCTTCTACTGAAATTTTAAAAAAAGGGAAAACAAAGGAACATGGGGCATGATTAACACAGTATAACCTGAGGCCAGTCAGACAACTTGACCATTTCTACCTTCGGACTTGTTCGTTTTTTGTTTGTTTGTTTGTTTTGTTTTGTTTTTTGAGACAGAGTCTCATTCCGTCACCAGGCGCCAGGCTGGAGTGCAGTGGCTCGACCTCTGCTCACTGGCAACCTCTGTCTCCCAGGTTCAAGCAATTCTCTTGCCTCAGCCTTCTGAGTAGCTGGGACTACAGGCACGCACCACCACATCCAGCTAATTTTTTTTGTAGTTTTAGTAGAGACAGGGTTTCACCATGTTGGCCAGGACAGTCTCAATCACTTGACCTTGTGATCCACCCACCTCAGCCTCCCAAAGTGCTGGGATTACAGGCGTGAGCCACCGTGCCCGGCCCTGACTTGTTCTTATAGAATATATACATATGAAACTTATTTTACTCGAGGTCTCATCTGAACAATAATGTCTTTTGACATCTGTAATCCTGTCTCCATAACATATAGTTATGTATGATTGACCCTTGAATAACACAGCTTTGAACTGTATAGATCCACTCACACATGGATTATTATTTTTTTTTTTTTTTTTTTTTTTCAAAAAAATGTATTAGAAAAATTTGGGGGGATCTGTGACAATTTGAAATAGCAACACGAGGTGGCTACAAAATTATAGTAAATGATAGACTAGTATCTACATGTGTTTTATGCATTAATGACATAACCTTTTTCTTAATGTCTTCCATACTATCGGAGACTTTGATATTAGTCTATCATTTACTATATAAAATACACACAGATCTATTAAGACATTTATCAAAATTTATACACACAAACATAGACCATACACAGACTATTCAGTCGAGAGAAATGTAAAACATAAAGATGCACTATTAGGCTGGGCACAGTGGCTCATGCCTGTAATCCGCACAGTTTGGGAGGCTGAGGTGGGCATATCACAAGGTCAGGAGTTCGAGACAAGCCAGGCCAACATGGTGAAAGCCCGTCTCTACTAAAAATACAAAAATTCGTCAGGCGTGGTGGTGGATGCCTGTAATCTCAGCTACTTGGGAGGTTGAGGCAGGAGAATCACTTGAACCTGGGAAGTGGAGGTTGCAGTGAGCCGAGATCGTGCCACTGCACTCTAGCCTGAGTGACAAGAGTGAAACTCTGTCTCAAAAAAAAAAAGATGCAGTGTTAAATTTCATAGCCACCTCCTGTTGCTATTGCAGTGAGCTCAAGTGTTCTGAGTATCCACTTAAATGCTGTGTGATGCTAACCATCTCCACATGAGCAGTTCATCTCTCCAGTAAATTGCATGTAATGGTAAATATTGAGCTCTTACAGTTCTCATGTATTTTTCATCATGTTTAGTGCAATACCGTGAACCTTGAATAACACCATGGGACCGATATGAAGTACCATTAGTGATGCTGGAAGTACTCCCAAGAAGCAGAGAAAAATCATGGCATTACAAGAAAAAGTTGAATTGCTTGTTATGTACCATAGATGAGGGCTGCAGCTGAGGTTTCCCACCATTTCCAGATAAATGAATCTAGGCCGGGCATGATGACTTACACCTGTAATTCCAGCACTCTGGGGGACCAGGGCAGGCACATCACCTGGGGTCAGTTCGAGACCAGCCTGGCCATCATGGTGAAACCCTGTCTCTACTAAAAATACAAAAATTTACCAGGTGTGGTGGTGTGTGCTTGTAATCCCAGCTACTTTTGAGACTGAGGCAGGAGAATCAGTTGAACCTGGGAGATGAAGATTGCAATAAGCCGAGATCATACCACTGCACTCCAGCCTAGGCGACCCAGCAAGACTCTGTCTCAAAAAATAAATAAATTCAGTGTAAATAAATAAATAAATTTCATTAAAAGAAAGAAAGGGAGAGAAAAAGAGAAAAGGGAGAGGAAGAAAGAAAGATAAAATGAAATTTGAGAAAAAAGAAAGAAGAAAGAAATTTGTGAATCCATTGCCACAGCTACATCTGCAGGTGCAAAAATCTTGCAATTTTTGCCAAACACCTTTTCTCTCATATTAAAAATGCAGCTTTTAAGTGGGTACAGGATTGCTATAAGAAAGGGATACCTGTGGACTCTAATATGATTCACAAAAAGGCAAAGTCACCATATGACAACTTAAAGGAAGATGAAGGATCTAAAGCTGGAGAATTTAATACCAGAAATGAATGGTTTGATAATTTTAGAAAGACGTTTGGCTTAAAAAATGTCAAAATAAGGGAGAAGCAGCTCTGCTGACCAGGAGGCAACAGAGCGGTTCCCAGACACCGTTAAGAAAATCATTGAGGAGAAAGGATATCTGCCTAAACTGGTTTTTAATGACGAAAGCGCCTTAATCTGGGGGGGGGGGGGGGGGGAGGGGGGGGGGAAGGGGTGTGGGGGAATGCCACAAAGGACGTTTATTAGTAAGGAAGAGAAGCAAGCACCAGGATTTAAGGCAGGAAGAAACAGGCTAACTGCTGTTTTGTACAAATGCAGTTGGATATAGGATCAGGACTGCCCTTATCTATAAAGCTGCTAAATTCTGAAAGGAAATGATAAACATCAGCAGCCAGTCTTCTGGTTGTACAAGAACACCTGGACTGCGATAACCCTTTTTCTGGATTGGCTCCATTGATGTTCTGTCCCTGAAGTCAGAAAGTACCTTGCCATTGAAGAAATGCCTTATAAAGTTCTTTAAATATTGAACAATGTCCCTGATCACCCAGAACTTCATGAATTCGACATGGAAGGCTTAGAAGTTGTCTACTTGCCCCCAAACATGTTGTCTCTAATTCAGCCTATACATCAGGGAGTCACATAGGACCTTTAAGGTTCATTATACACAGTTCTGTACAGAAAGGATTGTCAATGCTAGAAAAAAAGCCCAATAGAACATGAAAGTCTGGAAGGGGATGCGCTCTGGTGGCTCACATCTATAATCCTAGCACTTTGGGAGGCCATGGTGGGAGGATCACTTGAGGCCAGGAGTTCAAGACCAGTCTGGGCAACATAGCAAGATCCCATCTCTACAAAAAAAATTAAAAATTAGCTAGGTATGGTGGTGCATGCCAGTAGTCCTAGCTACTTGGGAGGCTGAGGATGGAGGACTGCCTGAGCCCAGGAGTTTGGGGCTGTGAATTACTGGCATGAGTCACCGTGCCTGGCCTGATCTTTGTCATTCTTACAAAACAGGACAGCAATCCTACACATTTATATCTTACCTTATATTTTTTGAGATTTATAGAAATGTTTTGTGAAGATTTTTAGTGAAAGGGCCAGTTGAATCAGGATAGTCATACAATCAGGATAGTTATACAGCTATCATCACACCACTGCACTCCAGCCTGGGCAACAGAGCAAGATGCTGTCTCTCAAAAAAACAAAACAGAAAGTCTGAAAGAATTATCCATTAAAGATGTCAGCCATTCTTATGGAAAAATAACAGCTGTGAAAGCCATCAAGCATAAGACAATTAATTCCTGCAGAAGAAAACTGTGTCAAGATGACTTCATAGGATTATAACAGACCCAATCAAAGAAATCATGAAAGAGATTGTGGATATGGGG
>NW_016107423.1:5089492-5124988 GCF_001604975.1 Cebus imitator | reverse complement strand
AAAAAAAAAAAAAAAAAAACCACTACCTGAAACTGAGTATTAAAAAAAATATAGAGAGAGAGGTTTAACTGACTCATAGTTCCACAGGCTGTACAGGAAGCATGACTGGGAAGGCCTCAGGAAACCTACAATCATGTCCAGAGAAGTAGGAAAAGAGCAAACGGAGAGGTGCCACACACTTTTAAACATCCAGGTCTGCTGAGAATTCACTCACTATCATGAGAATAGCAAGGGGAAAATCTACCACAAGATCCAATCACCTCCCACCAGGTCCCTCCTCCAACACTAGGGATTACAAATTGACATGAGATTTGAGTGGGGACGCAAATCTCAACCATATCAGTTATAATTTCCTTAACAGCAGAAACTTTGCCTTTTTTTTTATTTGTCTCCACAGCATCCTAAATTGTGATTGTTCAATAAAGGAAATGGTTAATGTTACCATTTCAATTCACTCATCAAAAAAATAATTCTGTGAATGAGGTTATCCATTTTATTGACAGTTAAATCCCCTGAAGAAGAAGTCTAGAGGACTGCTTTGTTTTTGTGCAGTCTCAAAAGTGCCAAATCCACAAATTGATAAATTTATTTTAATCCAGTAAGACAGGTAAGAAGTGATATCTTTATAATTCACTGAATTTGAAGTAAAATTCCAGTTAGCATTTTAATGGTCACAAAACAGAATACTTTGCCTGGATTTGATCCTGTCTAAATTCTGATAGTACTGAGAAAGGACAAAGGGGGACAGCAGAGGTCTTTCCTGAGCAGTATCACAATGCACCTCAAAAATACTGCTGGGGCCAGGCACAGTGGCTCATGCCTGTAATCCCGGTACTTTGGGAGGCCGAGCCGGGTGGATCACTTGAGGTCAGGAGTTTGAGACCAGCCTGGCCAACGTGGTAAAACCCCATCTCTACTAAAAATACAAAAATTAGCCGGGCATGGTGTCAGGTGCCTGTAATCCCAGCTACTCAGGATGCTGACGCAGGAGAATCACTTGAACCCGGGAGGCAGAGGTTGCAGTAAGCCGAGATCATGCCACTTCACTCCAGCCTGGGTGAAAGAGTGAAACTCTACCTCAAAAAAAAAAAAAAAAAAAAAAAAAAAAAAAAAAAAAAAAAAAAAAAAAAAAAAAAAAAAAGAAAAGAAAAGAAAAAAATACTGCTGGGGAAAATGAAGGCATAAGGTCTATATCTCTGACCCATGAATATCACAGTACAGGTATTGATCGACTTACGACCTATGCAACTTACGACCATTCAACTTTACGACCACAATCGCTAGCCACGACTGCTCCGCGTCTGGCAGCGCAAACATTGCCCAGCTGGACGTACGACAGTGCGGACCAGCTTCCAGCAGCACTACCATCTCCACGTGCACCATTTCAACTGTACATATAGCCTACTCAACTTACAACCAAATCGTGTTACGACCAGTCCGCCGGGCCCGATCGTGGTCATAAGTCGAGCACTAGCTGGTAACAAGATGTGCCTGTGTGCAGCGTAGATGAATCACTGCAGCTTTTTCTAATATCTCAGGTATAGTAAAACCTAGGGCCCCAAAGTCGTAGTAACCGCAAAACATGTCCCAACTCACCAATGGTGTGAATTTATTTAAATCCTTCAAAATAAAATTGTAGGGAAAATAAAAGTCCTTAACATGGCAATATATACACCGTCAAATGTAAGTCGTTCCATCATCCACTCAGTGAGTACATGAATGCCTAGCAGCTCTATGTTAAAAAAATGTCTATCCTCAAGAGATCTACTTAGAAAGAAAGTAAAATGTTAAACATTTAAATTGCAATGCAAATAAATATGAGATCAAGAAACCAGATATGTTCTGAGGAAGGATGAATCTTTGCAGTCTAAAATTAGTGAAATGTTCCCTAAATTATTGTATCTCTATGGAACTCTGCATGCACAACGTGCAATTACAGTGAAGGTAAAATCACCTGCATCTGGGAAGGCAGTTTATATCCTGTCAGTTCCTTTTGATCTTTGTCCTTTTTCTTTTTTTTTTTTTGCAACCTCCTAGGTTCAAGCAGTTCTCCTGCCTCGGCCTCCTGAGTAGCTAGGACTACAGGCACATGCCACCATGCCCGACTAATTTTGTATTTTTAGTAGAGACAGGGTTTCACCATGTTGGTCAGGCTGGTCTCAAACTCCTGGCCTCGGGTGATCTGCCCACCTCGGCCTCCCAAAGTGCTGGGATTACTGGTGTCAGCCACCATGCCCAGCCTGATCTTTGTGTAGCAATCCTACACATTTATATTTTACATTGTATTTTTTGAGATCTATGGAAATGTTTTCTGAAGAAATTTAGTGAAAGGGCCAGTTGAATCAGGATAGTTATACAATGAAAAAAAAAAGCAAAGTAAGGAATTCCACTTTTGATAAGACAGAGTAGTAGGTATATTTCCCCTATTCCTCCTGCTAAGGACAATTAAAAACACTGGACATTATATATACAACAAACATAACTATACTCTGAAAGGCGAAAAGAAGGCGGCAGACTGGCTAGGGATCTTGAGACCCAAGGAACAACATGAAGGGGAGTTCCTTGGTTTTTCTTTTTGCTTTTTGTTTCATGTATCCCAGACTTGGAGCTGAAGCTGGCAGCCTGGAAATGCCAATGGACACGGACCAAAAAAGCCCAAATAAATGCCTCTCTTGTCAAAAGACCAAGAAAGGGGCAGGCTTACAGGACAGAAAACATTTAGACAAGAACTGTTCTACTCCAACCAAGAAAAGTGCTGGCCACTCCCAAACTGACACCAGCAAAGACTGAGTGGGAGACAACTCAAACCCTGATGAGGCGGTAATTAAGCACCGAAAACCCCTAGCAGGGTGATGTCAAAGAAGGCAAGTAGGGTGTAGAACTTTTATCCCTGCCAGCCTGTAATGAGTCGTCCACTCCTATGATATCAGTGGAGACCATCAGGGAAGTCTCGTCTTCACCCCACCCTGCAGTAACAAGTGTTTATTGGGGTGGTGTCAGAGGAGGCCAAGCAGAGTCAGTCATGTATCAGAGAAGGCTTTGTTACTTCTGGTGGCCCAGTGGTGATGAGGCCACGCTCATTACAGTGACAGTGAAGACCATGTAGTAAGCCAGACCTCTCACCCTGCCCAGCACCAACAGTAGTCTTCCTCCTCTCTGGTGTCAGTAGAGACTTCATGGGGGATCTGTACTTCCACCTCTACCTGGCAATGAAGTAGTGTCAGAAAAAGCCAGCTAAAACAGAAAGTTCAAATAACACCCAGAGTCTCAGAACATCGTTTGAAAATCCAGATTTAAAAGAAAATCACGGCTGGGCGAGATGGCTCACAGCTATAATCCCCACACTTTGGGAGGCCAAGGCAGGTGGATCACAAGATTAGGAGTTCAAGACCAGCCTGGCCAATATGGTGAACCCCCATCTCTGCTAAAAATACAAAAATTTGCTAGGCATGGTGGCGCACACCTGTAGTCCCAGTTTCTCAGGAGGCTGAGGCAGGAGAATCGTTTGAACCCGGGAGGTGGAGGTTGCAGTGAGCCGTGATCACACCACCACACTCCAGCCTGGGTGACAGAGAAAGACTTCATCTCAAATAATAATAATAATAAAATAAATAAAAGAAAATCACTTATCAAACCAAGAAAACTCACTTGAATAAAAAAAGATAATCAATAGATGCCAATAATAAGATTATAGAGATGATAGAATTATCTGGCCAATATTTTTTAAAGCAGCCATGACAAAACTGTTTCAATGAAATTACAAACATTCTTAAAAGCAAATGGAGAAAATAGAAAGCCTCAGCAAATAAATGGTAGGTATAAAGAAGAACAAGTGGAAATTTTAGTACTTAAAAATAAATGAAAAGCTCAGTGAATGAGCTTGATAGTGGAATGAAGGGGACAAAGAAAACAGTGAACCTAGATGAGGGAACAATCTGATCAAAAGAGAGAAAACTGAACAAAAAATACAGAACCTCAAAAACTTGTGAGACTATAAAAAAGATCTAATATTTGTGTCATTAGAATCCTTGAAAGGACTGAAAAAATACTTGAAGAAATAATGGCTGAAAACTTCCCAGACTTGGCAAGAGATGAAAACCTACAGATTCAGCTGTTTATAGGATCAACCCAAAGACAGCCACACCGAAACACATCATACTTAAACTTCTGAAAACTAATGAGACTTTATCAGAAGAAACCCATTAGAATGACAGCAAATTAATTTATCGTCAGAAATTATGGTAATCAGACGAACATGTCATAAGACCCTTCAATTGCTAAAACACAAAAAAAAAAAAAAAAAAATTCAAGAATGAAAGAAAAATCAAACATTCTCAAAGGAAAGAAAGCTAACAGAATTTAATACCCCCAGACCTAAATGGCTAAGGAAAATTCTCTAAATAGAAAGGAGACAATAAAAAAGGGAACCTTGGCTAGTTTCTAAGGATCATGTCTGCGAGTCAGGATTCCCGATCCAGAGACAATGGCCCTGATGGGATGGAGCCCAAGGCATCATCAAGAGTAACTGGAATGAGATTGTTGACAATTTTGACGACATGAACCTGTTGGAGTCCCTCCTCCATGGCATCCACACCTATGGTTTTGAGAAGCCCTCTGCCATCCAGCAGCAAGCCATTCTACCTTGTATCAAGGGTTATGATGTGACTGCTCAAGCTCAGTCTGGGACTGGGAAAATGGCCACATTTGCCATATCAATTCTGCAGCAGATTGAATTAGATCTAAAGGCTTCCCAGTCCTTGGTCCTAGCACCCACTCGATAAATGGCTCAGCATATACTGAAGGTGGTCATGGCACAAGGATACTACATGGGTACTTCCTGTCATGCCTGTATTGGGGGCACCGTGTGTGCTGAGGTGCAGAGACTGCAGATGGAAGCTCCCCATATCATCATGGGTACCCCTGACTGTGTGTTTGGTATGCTTAACTGGAGATACCTGTCTCCCAAATGCATCAAGAGATTTGCACTGAACACAGCTGATGAAATGTTAAGCTGTGGATTCAAAGACCAGATCTATGACATATTCCAAAAGCTCAACAGCAACACCCAGGTATTTTTGCTGTCAACTACAATGCCTTCTGATGTGCTTGAGGTGACCAAGAAGTTCATGAGGGACCCCATTCGGATTCTTTCCAAGATGGAAGAGTTGACCCTGGAGGGTATCTGCCAATTCTATATGAACGCGGAAGGAGAGGAGTGAAAGCTGGACAAACTGTGTGACTTGTATGAAACCCTGACCATCACCCAGGCAGTCATCTTCATCAACACCCAAAGGAAGGTGGACTGGCTCACCAAGAAGATGCCTTGCGATTTCACTGTCTCTGCCATGCATGGAGATACAGACCAAAAAAAGTGAGATGTGATCATGAGGAAGTTTGGTTCTGGCTCTAGCACAGTTTTGATTACCACTGACCTGTTGGCCAGAGGCATCGATGTGCAGCAGGTTTCTTTAGTCATCAACTATTTCCTTCCCACCAACAGGAAAAACTATATCCATGGAATCAGTCGAGGGGTATAGTTTGGCCGTAAGGGTGTGGCTATTTACATGGTGATAGAAAACAAGAGGACTCTTTGAGACATCGAGACTTTCTACAACACCGCCATTGAGGAAATGCCCCTCAATGTTGCTGACCTCATCTGAGGAACTGTCCTGCTACCTTGTTCCAGCCAGGGTTCAATCTTGGGAGGCTGAGGAGCAGCAGGAGTGGGGAGGGAAGGGAGCCAAGGGATGGACATCTTGCTATTTTTTTATTTTACTAAATGTCAGTTTTTGAGACAAAAGAAGGAACCGTGAACATTTTAGACACCCTTTTTTGGGGGTAGGCTCTTTCCCTAGGCACTGGATCTTCTCCCAGAAAACACTAATCCATTTCCCTAACCTAGTAACCTCCAGATCCCAGAGGCTCTCCTCACCTCAGCTGAGCTCCTTTGAAAGTGATTCAAGGGACTATGTCAATCAACCTCACTTCCTGGAACAAATCTGGAAGGAAAACCTCTGAAACCCCTGAGTGAGGTTGCCCAGGGGATTGTCCCTAGGTCAGGGGGAAGCAGGGGAGATAAAATGGTAGCCATTTTTACATTGTTTTGTGTAGTATTTTTTGATTCAGGAAACAAACACAAAATTCTGAATAAAATGACTTGGAAACTGCCAAAAAAAAAAAAAATAGGGGGGAGTAACCTTGGACTGTCAGGAAGAAAGAAGGCATATGGCAAACTAAAATAAATAAGCTTTCCTTCTGAGTTTTTTTAATTGGTCGTGTGAGCAAAAATTCTAACACTGACGTGAATGCATGCAGAGAAATACATAAAACTGTTATATTATAAATGAGGGAAGGTAAAGGGACAGAAACAGATGTTTCTATACTTCTCTCCAACTGGTAAAATAGAATGTGATGTGTTATGTCTAATGTAATACCTGGAGAAATCACTGAAAAAGCTATATAAATATCTATGTTCAAAAACAGTATGCATAAGCAAAAATTGAATTCTAAAAATTGTTCAACTAACCACAGGATGGCAGAAAAAGAAAACAGAAATAAAAAACAAAACAGAAGGCCAGGCATGATGGCTCATTCATGTAATCCCAGCACTTTGCAAAGAAGGCTGTGGCTGGAGGATTGCTTAAGACTAGGAGTTTGAGCCAGGCGTGGTGGCTCATGCCTGTAATCCCAGCACTTTGGGAGGCTGAGGCAGCTGGATCACGAGGTCAGGAGATCAAGACCATCCTGGCCAACATGGTGAAACCCCGTCTCTACTAAAAACACAAAAAAATTCACTGGGTGTGGTGGCACATGCCTGTCATCCCAGCTACTTGGGAGGCTGAGGCAGGAGAATTGCTTGAACCCAGGAGGCGGAGCCGAGATCATACCACTGTGCAATAGCCTGGGCAACAGTGCGAGACTCTGTCTCAAAAAAAAAACGAAGTTTGAGACCAGCCTGGTCAACATAGTGAGACCCTGTCTCTAAGAAGGAAAAAAAAAAAAAAAAAAAAAAAGAGCTGCGCTTGGTGACAGGCACCTGTAGCCCCAGCTACTTGGGAGGCTGAGGTGAGAAGATGACTTGAGCCCAGGAGTTGAGGTGCGGTGAGCCATGCATGATTGCACCACTGCACTCCAGCTGGGTGACAGAGTAAGACCCCATTTCAAACAAGAAAAACAAAATCCAGACATAAACAAGGAAAAGTAATGGCAGATTTAAGCCTTAACATGTAAATAACATATTACATTAAATGTAACTGATCTAAATCCAAGTAAAAGACATTAGCAGAGAATATATTTAAAAACATGGCCTAACCATATGCTCTCTACAAGAAACTCAAGAAACTCTCGGCAAATATAACAATATAAGCAGATTGAAAGTAAAAAATGAAAAATGATATCATACCAACTTTAATCAAAGGAAAGCAGGAGTGGCTATTATAATATCAGATAAAAGACTTTATATCAAAGCAAATTACCAGACTCTAGACAGGCATTGGTCTTCGATACTGATTGGTGAGTATGAGACTTTTTCCAGGGAGTGTGCATCTCAGTTTTCTTATCTATGATGTGCGAAGATGGAGATATTATGTGGGCTGCTTCCCCACAGGGTTATAGTGAGAACCAAATGAAATAATATGAGCTTCAGCTTACAAACTAAAATTTTATGAAAATATACAGTAACACACATGTACATTTCAGAAAGAATATTTTGCTATCTGGTAAATACAGAATAATATCTCCTATGTTATTTATGTGTTTATGATCTACCTTACTCTATAAGCAGCTTTGTTCTAAAAGACTTTATTTCAGGCCAGGAGAGGTGGCTCACGCCTGTAATCCCAGCACTTTAGGAGGCCGAAGCATGCAGATGCAGTGAGCCAAGATCGCACCATTGCACTTCAGCCTGGGTGACGAGTGAAACTCTGTCTCAAAACAGAAGACTTTATTTCTCCACTCAGACTTCTCACTCTAAGAGTAATGCGAAAACTAGGGCAGGCATGGTAGCTCACTCATATAATCTCAGCACTTTGGGAGGCTGAGGCAGGTGGATCATGAGGTCAGGAGTTCAAGACCAGCCTGGCCAAGATGGTGAAATGCGTCTGTACTACAAATACAAAAAATTAGCCAGGCATGGTGGCACGCACCTGTAATCCTAGCAACTCAGGAGGCTGAGGCAGAGAACTGCTTAAACTCAGGAGGTGAAGGTTGCAGTGAGCTGAGATCACGCCACTGCACTACAGCCTGGGTGACAAAGTGAGACTCCATCTCAAAAAAAAAAAAAGAGTAACGCAAAAGCTAATGAACAAATAAGTCTCAGGATCTGTTTCCTTCTATGTCTATGTCTATTTTTAAAATTTATTCATTTTTAATTGACAAATAAAAATTGTATATATTTATGGTGTACAACATGATGTTTTGAAATATGCATACATTGTGTAATGGCTAAATTAAGCTAATTAACATATGTATCACCTCACATCCTTTATTTGTGATACATATATAGTTAAAATCTACTCTTTTAGCAATTTTTAAGTATGTAATATGCTGTTATTAACTATAGTCACCATGTTATATAATAGTTTTCCTGATCGTATTCCTCCTGTAACTGAAATTTTGCATCCTTATTTATTTACTTATTTATTTTTGAGACAGGGCCTTGCTCTGTCACCCAGCCTGGAGTGCAGTGGTGGGATCTCAGCTCACTGCAACCTCTGTGTCCTGGGGTTCAAGTGATCCTTCCACCTCAGCCTCCCGAGTAGCTGGGACTACAAGTCCAGATAATTTCTGTATTTTTTTTTTTTTTTTTGTAGAGACAGGGTTTCACCATGTTGCTGAAGCTGGTCTCTAACTCCTACACTCAAGTGATCTGCCTGACATATCATCCCAAAGTGTCGGGATTACAGGCATGAGCCACTGCACCTGACCCCTAACTATTGTCAATAGAGGCCTAAAAATTAGACCTAAGACTCATGAAATAATATATGAACCAATAGCAAATATGCCCATCAACAATAGACTGGATAAAGGAAATGTGGTACATATATACCATGGAATAGTATGCAGTCATAAAAAGGAATGAGTTCATGTCCTTTGTAGGGCCATGGATGAAGTTGGAAGCCATTATCCTCAGCAAACTAACACAGGAACAGAAAACCAAATACTGCATCTTCTCACTTATGAATGGGAGCTAAACAATGAGAGCACATGGACACAGGGTGGGGAACAACACACCTTGGGGCCTGTTGGGAAGGGAGGGTGGGGAGAGGGAGCACATCAGCACAAATAGCTAATGGATGCTGGGCTTAATATCTGGGTGATGGGTTGATAGGTGCAGCAAACCACCATGGCTCACGTTTACCTATGTAACAAACCTGCACATCCTGCACATGGACCCCAAAACTAAAAATAAAAAATTTTTTAAATGATATGTGACTGCACCCAGCTCACCTTGACTACCTCTGCAACTTCTTTGTAAATCTAAAATTATTCCAAATGCAAAATTCATTACACATAGATATTATGTAAAAAATGATATGTGAACATAGAAGTACATCATCAAGAAAGAAAAGTGATTATGTTTTATTGGTCAAATGTGTAAGATTCTGTGTGAACATGAAACATTTTATGTGTACAGAAAATGCTTTTACTCATACCTGTAATCCCAGCACTTTGGGAGGCCAAGGCAGGTGGATCACCTGAGGTTGGGAGTTCGAGACCAGCTGGACCAACATGGAGAAACCCCGTCTCTACTAAAAATACAAAATTAACATGGCATGGTGGCACATGCCTATAATCCCAGCTACTCAGGAGACAGAGGCAGAGGCAGGAGAATCGCTTGAACCCAGGAGGCAGAGGTTGCGGTGAGCTGGTATCGCACAGTTGCACTCCAGCCTGGCAACAAGAATGAAACTCCATCTCGGAAAAAAAAAAGAAAAAAAGAAAATGCTTTATGCTTTTAGAGATATTCTTTTATTAGCATTTAAAGTATTCTGAATATCTGTTTAATTTCCTCTAGAGTTCTATAAATTAAAGAACAATGTGTTGATCGAAGAGCATAAGATTAGCCATTATAAAGAAGATAATATTATGAAAATCGCAAAAAGGCAACATGTTAATCACTTCACAGTTACAAGGAAAAAAATTAGCTTTTTTTTCACTCATCACATTTCAGACAGGCAGCACACAGGCAGGGGTCTTGCTGATCTAATCGCTTCAGCCTCTCCTTTAAAAGAAAGGAGAGATTTTTTTCTAGCCAATCTGAGGCAAAAACTTGGCCTTCAACTAATGGTTTTTTTTCTCTTGTTATTAGTGGTAAACCCCAACTATAACTCTGGGGTTCCCTAGGTTGTTGCCTTTTATTTCAGAAAGTACCACACAGCTTCGAAATCAAAATTAAATTTATCTTTAACTTAAATATCTGCTATTCAAAAAGAATGGAGCCCATTTAGTTCTATGGGGATCAGGTTTCACAAAATCAAACACCCCCATCATAAAACTACAAAAATATATAGAGATAAATAAATAAAATTTAAATGTAAAAAAGCTACTATGATGGGACTAGAGTTTGTGCCACATATAACCATCAAATAATTAAATCATATGTAAAAATAAGAATAAACCTTAGTTTTACCCTTACAGTTGAAGTTTTGTGGCTCATACTCTGTCTCTTCAGCCCCTTTAACATGCCTGCCACTTCTCTATGAACATAGATTACCACCCAGTTCACCCCTCACTACACACACACACACACACACACACACACACACACACACACACTAGTTTTAGTCTTCCAAAAAAGAGCTCAGGGGCAGGCATTGTTTTCTCCTACTTTGCTCTGCACTTGGGATATCAAAAACCCAAGCCCAAGCCCAGGATCCATTATCTCTCCTTCTACTCACAGTAAATCTTCCTACATTTCATAAGTATTTAATGAGCATTTACTATGTGCCAGACACAGTTCTAGCTGTGGGAAATAAACCACAGCCAAATTAGACACACTCTTCATTCTTTCTGATATTATAGTTAACTAAAGGGGACAGATATTAATCAAATAGTTCAATATATATCAGTGTGGACCAACAGTGTCGATTATGAATGAGAGAGTTATAGGCCACATGAGATTACAAACCAGAGAATCTGACCAAGTTAGAGAAGACCAAGAAGGCTTCTCTAGGATGTGACACTTAAATTGGGATGCAGAGGAAGGGGAGTCACTAATGAGGCAGGGAAGGGAAGGAGTAACACTCTATGATGAAGCCCAAGTGAAATTTCAACTGGGAGCTGAGGTTAAGTAAGTCCTGCCATTTAATTAAGTAGAAGGTTTTCTGTTCCTTTTTATCACATATTCATTCATTTATTGATTTAATTAATAAAATTTTTGTGGATTTGTTAAGGCAGCAGAGGTATCAAGAATGAGGAGCAAATAGGACATCAAAAGCACAAACAATGAAAGCAAAATTAGACAAATGGGACATCATCAAATTTAAATATGTCTGTGCCTCAGAAGAATCAACAGAATAACAAAAATCAACCTACAGAATGGGAGAATATATTTTCACATCACATATCTGATAAGGGGTCATTGTGAGTTACCTCTGGGACCATTTCCTGGTCTCTCTTGAAGCCTCCTTTTTTCCCCTTCTTTCTTCTTTGTGAGTGAGATTTCATCCCTCTGTTTTTTCTCCATACTCTCTTTATCAGGGACCTCATTCATTCTCAAGGTATCTGCCATCATCTCTGCAGAGAAATTCTAAAGCCACATCTCTCTTCTAATTACTTTTCTAACATTTTTCACCACATACCAAACATTTCATTCATTCAACCAATATTTACTGAGCACCTACTATGTGCCAGGCATTGTTCTAGGCTGTGGAGATACAAGTAGTAAGCAAGATCAGCCTTCTTACAGAGGAGCCAGTCAAAACAAACATATCCATAGTTGATATAATTTCATGTAGTGATGCTATTCTGAGAAGAAAAAGGTAATTACATTTTAGGAACAATTGCGGGAAGAAGAGGGTGATTTTCTTTTATCTTTTTTCCACAAAGCATAGTTTCCTGCCTCCTAGTACCTATCTCTTCTAAAGGTAGCATTTTCTCCCATCTTCGATCCTTGATTCCTCCAGGTTTTGTGCTTTTGTTTTTTTTTTTTTTTTTTGCCAAATTCTATTATCTCTTCAAAGTGTCCACAAATGCATCTCCTCCTCACTTTTCCAGAATCCCACAGACACCCATCACCTCATGCCTAGACAGCTGCAATGACTTCCTAATTGGTCTCCTTACCTCTAATCTCTACACACTTTTCTCCCTCACCCCCTTCCACTTTCTAGCCTGTGTAGATTATTCTTCCTAGGATGTCACTGCCCCCATCACATCACTTTTCAACTCCACTTGGAGTTCCAGGACCACAGTGAGGTGTCCTGAATAAATACCTGGGCTTTAGAGTCAGGCAGCCTGGAATGGATAGTTTGTGTGTGCCTCAGGTTCCTCTCTGTAAAATGCAGATGGTAATTCTCGGCCCATGAGAGGTCATCAGAGGGAAATGAGAGGAGGTGTGGGAAGCACCAGTTCAATTCCCGGCTGGGGGACTCTCACAACGGAGACAGCGTCCGACCCTTGGTGAGTCAAGACAGTCCATCACGCTCTTGTTGCAATCCTTTAGAATGCCTTTGGTGATGAACTGCCATGTTAATGTCATTTTTCTTATCTCTCCAACTAGTCTGACAATTCTCTTAGGAAAGCTGAGGCTTTTCTACTCAAAACCTCAGGGAATTCTGCACATAGTAGGCATTCTGGACTGCCTTCATGATTGGGCAAGTTGGGCCTGCATCAGAGTGCCTGGCCAGGGTGGCAAGTTGGGCTGAAAGGCAGGATGTAGGTGTCCATGCTCTCCTCTCAAGTTGGAACTGAAATTTCAACCCTGTGAAGACCTCCCTGACACCTCCCTGTGCCCACTGCTCTTTGGTGACACACAAAATTGTTGATAATCATCGGTCTGTGCGTCTCTCTTCTAGTCAGGCTGTGCTTCCTAGGGGCCAGTGCTCTGTGTTCATATAGTTAATTCAGGTACCTGGTACTTAGAAAAAAGTACAATAATGGTTACAGAATGCAAGATGACTTTCAAGGAAAGTTCGAATGAGAGGCAGAAAACGTACAGCATTAGGACAGAGTTACACATAAAATTTAGAAAGGAGACTTGAAGTGGGAGGAGTGCGGAGGCTGTGATTCCCAGTTACTACTCCGAGTGTGACCATTAAAATGCTAGCTCAACCATAAGGTGCAAAAGACCTACAAAGCGGAATCTTCACATCCATGGATGACTACAGACTTTGTTATAATCTGTTACTTTTTTATTTTTAAAAATACTATTTTATTTATATTCACATATCAAAAATGGTTATGCTATCATGTTTACATACATACTAATACTAGGGAACAGAATTCAGTAACAAATTACATTTAAACTTTATAAAGCACATACAAACATTAAAACACTGATTGGTTACAGAAAGCAGAGTTTGAGGGAAAACCGTTCGCTATAGTTTTCATTTTCATTAAAGAGCAGCACCCTCTGAGAAGAATCAAACCAATCAGTAATAGTCATCTAGACAGCAAAGTAGTAAGTACAAAGGAAAGTTAGTGATTGTACTGATTTTATTACTTTTAGTAAGCCATTTTATGTTCCTCACACTCAATGTGAAGAAACAAAACATAATCTGAAGGAAAATATGTCCTTATTATTATTCATAATAAGAAATCTGCTTCATTCTGCAGGCCTAGGCAGATTGTACATTAAGGAGCACTTAATGACTCAAGTGGACCAACGTACCAGTTTGATTTTGATCCACGGAATAGAATTGCATCCATATTTGGTGGCTGGACTAACTCCATGGGCGCTGTGACAGGCTGAACCATTTTTGTGGTATCCACAGATCTCACTAAATAAGAAAAGACCCTACACCAGAAAATATATCAATCTGTCCATAAATTATATCTATATGCTTGCTCTTCAGTATAAGTTAGAAAAAGGGGCGCTTTCTTGAGCACACGGATAAAAGTATTGTGGTCTAAAGATTGCTGGATTGATACTGTGTTGTTATAATAAAGATAAGGTACACACTGAAACCACTGTCCGATTAAGAAACTTCCACAACTTGTCTCAATTCTTCAAATAATGGAGCAAGTTTCTTTTCTAGGCTGACAATTAGTCCTGTATTGGCATGGCTGCGGGCTATCAAACTCACCACCAAATTTAATTGAATCACCTGGTAGGTGTAACAGTAACAGCTGATACTTTTATTTTTTGAAAGTCCAAGTTTGCTCCCTCGGTCTGTTGCAAGGGCAAAAGCAGATAAGAAACCAGGTCTCAAAGCATGCTCTGGAGCATTATCATCGGCCACTTTAATAAGGGGTACTCCAACTCTGTCTGACACAATAGCATGGAGCCCTTCAACACTTGGTAACATTTTATATATGAATCCCTTTAAGTCATCCGCCATGATGAGCCCCCTTCTCTTGCAGGATCAATTTCCATGCCTGAGTTTTTTGGGCTGCCCGGATCTTTTCCCTGTCACTTCAGGGACAGCTTCAAAGACCACAGTCTGGTTTTATGCTGGGTATATGGCAAATGCAAAGAATTGGCCCTCTTTTGGGGAAACGAAGCTGCGCTTTCTACCACTGTTTTATAGGCTGAGGGAGCTCATGTTAGACCAAGACTTTACAACCTTTCAGGTAACAGATCTCGGTTTTGCCGTGGTTTTGAGGTCCTGAACCAAAATTTCACTGCGTGTTCTACCAAATCACAATCTCTGAGTCTCTCCTCTCATATGATTTCCGTAACAGAAAGTTTTGGTGGAAGTTCTATTAAGCAGTGAAACCACAACCAATCAAGAAAGCACCGAGAAAGATAAAGCAAAGTCTAGCTTTCCATTAACCAGGACAGTCAGCTTCTTTAAAATGGAGTGTCAACACTGCACATTCTGTCCTAGGCGAACAATTTTCTCCTTCTTGGAACTCACCAGATCTTACTGTTCTTGGGTGTAATGAATTAGCTTTCTACACTAGCCTTGAGGAATACATGAGAGGAATTATATCAGTGACAGACTAATATTTAAGCAGGAAAAAGTAATCACCGTGCAGAAATATCCTGGTATGTAAATGAGAACGTACAGAAAAAGGCAGACTAGACCAAAGCCTTGCCAAGAGAATTCCGCGAACTGAAAAAGACTCCACGCCAGAAGCAGGAGCCAGCGCTGCAGAGGTTACAATTTCTTTCTCTGCTTTGTGTCCTCCGCATTGTGCTCATATACCAGAAGAAAACTGAGATAGTAATTGGGCCATTTCTTTTCTTGATTTAATTTTACAAAACTTGAGCCACAAGGTATCAATTCTGAGGCCCTAATTAGTTTACTGGCAATGAAGTCCACATCCAGCATAATCCTTAAAATATAAGCTGTAGCCCTTACCAGTCCCGCTGTTTGCTGGTGTTTCTCACCCAGCACAATCTCAGACCGAACACTTCGCCGGGAGCAGAGGTATCTGGGACCGTGTAGAAAGACGAGTTTGAGGTTAAGGCATGGTATTTAAGGTTCTGCTACAAATGCTGTTTTAAACAAATCACGGTTCAACTACAACGGTATAATAATGCAAAAATAGCATCTGCTATGAAGAAAGTGCAGTGCTTTGAGAACTAGAAAAAGCAGTGAAATCCAAGGCCTTGCTTTACAAGTCAGAGCAGCTATCTCGGCCTTCTGGAGGTGTGACTTTCCTACACACAGGAGCAAGTTGAAAACTGCCCTGTGTGGCTTTATTCTCCGTTCACCCCTGTAGCAAATGCCTTTTCTGTGAGGAGCTACGGGGCTGATGGGGAATCAGAGGTGGTTCCTCCTAAGTGGCATTTCTGAGTGGGTTCCAGGAGTCCACAGCGACCTTAGGAGGCTGCTACCTGGGGGGCAGCCAGGGCGTGAGATGAGAAAGTTGTACATTAACATTTCTGTGTGCCCATAACGTTGTATCTTTTATTAGATTAGATAATATATCTCATATGCTGGGTTGTTAAGCAAATAAATATGCGTAAGGAAATTACAATCCACATAATTACATGAGTCGTTTTAACCATCACTTACCCTCAGAGTGGTTAGATTTTCTTGTGCCTATGCCAGTGCACTGTCAACGCGGGTAGAATCGCCTTTACTCCGAAAAGCAAATGAGGAACAAATAGGGCCAGTGAGAGTCACCATCAGGGCCCAGAAACACGATAGAAACAGCGACTCAGTGGGGTCTCCAGACTGATGGGCGGGTGACCCTGTATTCCTGTTGGGCTGACAACCCTTCTAAGGCTTCGGGCTCCAGGTGCTGGCAACAAGTCTCAGAGGCCGGGTGGGAGAGGGAGACGCGAGGCGACCCACGCAGGCAGAAGGCTGCCTCATCCCACGCCAGGACCCCCCAGCAGGCCGGGGTTGCAGGCAGGGGCCGAGCCTGGGGTCACGCAGGGGGAAGGAGAGGGCAGCTCGGGGCTATGGGTGGGGCGGAGGCGAGAGCCGAGCTTACTCCCCCCACCCCGCCCCCGCGCCGCGAGTTTCCGCGCACGTGGCCGTGGGGCCGGCCTCGCACTCGCCCCCCGCGGGGGCCCGCGCAGCCCCCTCCTCTGCGGCTCCCGGAGGGGCCAGCGCGCACGGCGACGGGCGGGGGCGGGCCGCGAGCAGGGCTCCCTGGCCGCTTTCCAGGTCGGCGCACTAATACGGGCGATGAGGCTTCGCGGCTCCAGTCTGACTGACGCCGGCTGGGGCCGCCGCCGCCGCTGCAGCCGCTGTCTCGGTCCCCGCCGCCGCCGGGCCCTGCAGGCGCTGGGCGCGCGCAGCCAGGCAGTGAGTGCGCGGCGCTAGGCGCGGGCGGCCGGGGGACCACCGCGGGGGCGGGGTGGGGGGCGCCGGACCTGGGTGGGGGAGGGATGAGCGGTACCGCGGGGACAGGTAAGACGCGCCCTCCCCGGCCGCGCGCTGCTTGTGTGCGTGCGTGTGAGCGCGTGGAGTGGAGGGCGAAGTTGTTGGTCCTCGGGCAGCCGGGGAGGCTCCCCCGCGTGTGGCTGGGCGCTCGCCGTCCCGGTGTTTCTCGCTGGAGCCTGTCTGGGGCGGGGTGGGCTCGGGGCAGGAGGGGACCGCTCCGGGAGTTGGCCGCGGCGCCGCGCGTCTTCCTTGCGCCTGCATCCGCCCGCGCCGCGGGCCCCGGGACCTGTCAGGGGATGCTCGTCCCGTGGCGGGGGCGGGGGCGGGGGCGGCGGCCGGGCCGGGGCTGGGGCCCGGGGCGTGGGCAGGGACCAGGACAGTCGCCTGAGGAGCTGCTTGCTGTAGCTGGAGAGCGGGGACCGCGGACAGAGGGGGCGGCGGGGGTGGTCACTGTGACTCTTTGGGGGCCGCTTTTAAACTCGCCAGGGCCGAGTTGGCCTCACTGGCCTTCTGTTTCAGAGGCTTTTCGCTTTGTTTACCTTTGAGGCATGCGAAGTGAGAAAAAAAAAAGTTAGGAATGTTGTTCAAGTGTCTCCGGGCTCGCGCTTGGACTGCGTCGGAACCGGGTGTTTGTCTTTTCATTGGCCCACCCCTCGGTGCCAGCTCTCTGCAGAGGGGAGGGGGCGAGGTGGGGCGCAGATACAGGAGACTGCCTGACGCCAGCTTTGTGATCGGAAGGAGGAGCGCGGGGAAAACATTTTTATGGATGGCTAATCGCTGACAAGTCTTCCCGTTACTATTGCTTCCTCCTCCCGCCCCTGACTGTGGACATTTGAAATGATAGTTTGGAAATATCCCGTTGACTTATTTTCTGGGCTGGCGTGGGTACTCCTGAGGACAGACCTAGAAATGATACAAATCGGTTTGGGGATAAAATTGTATGTAAATTCTTTACCCTGTAGTTCACAGTGAGATACCCATAGGGCATTATGGCGTGCTTTGGATGGATCCAGTTTGCTAGTACCATTTCGGTGCCTTGCCAGATTTCTCGGATGGATGATTTTTTGGAAATGTAGGTTAGCAAGAAGCATGGAGGCTGACCGTAAAGTCGTGAGGCATTTAATAATGCTGTCTCCTAAGCAGTCACTGAGTGGAACGTTTGTGGCACCCTGGGTAAGTGAAATGTGACTACTACAAGCATATCTCCTGCCTAAGCATTCCTCCAAGTGCGAGGGAATGCCTTTGGATGTTTACATTTTAAAAATAGTGATCTATATTTAAGAAGGCATTTAAAATAAAAGCCAAAGACATTCTCAACTCCAAATAGAAAAGATTCAATAAAGGAGTTTTCCTGTGTTTGTAGGAGACCATCAACACAATTTTAGACTGCTTTCAAGTTTGTGGTTATCCAAGAAGGACGCTTCAGATAAGAAAATGATGTAGCTCTTTATAAACAAAGAGCATTTTAAATATAAGATGACAGAAATTTCAACTACTATATCCCAAAAAACAACCTTTAGTGGTAATAGTCACCTTCATTGATGGCAAGACAACTATCTTTACCAGACAGCCTTCGGCCTCTTAATGTATTCCCACACAACCAATTCCCATTTTTATGCTTGACTGGTTATCTTTGTCAGAGCTGTTTAATGCTTGAGCTCTGTGGTTTCAAACTATGCTTAAGAGAATGCCAACATACTCTTGATCTGAACAAACTCATTTCTATCAGTGCAGTGTTTACGAAAAATCAAAGATGTAAACAAATTTTGGGTTAAACTAAGTACTTTAGAATTACCACATCGTTATCAGTCTTTCAAAGTCAACATGAACTATTTGGCTCTTCTCCTTTTAAAATCTTTTTTTTAACTTATATATTCATAGTTAATGAGTAATCGGAAAATACAGATGTCAACTCTTGCATCTCTGATTACCCAAGACGTGGGATGAGAAAGACAAGTTTTGTTTTTTAAATGAAACAGTACGAAAGCTATCAATAAGTAATAAACAACTGGTACACTATTTATCTTCACTAACATGTAGTCAGTTGGAGGGAAAAAGGTCTGTCCACAAATTGTTTTATAAAGATGAAAATATTCAACCTGTTTTACAAATAGTTTAATTCTGATTAATGAGAGTGCAATATGCGTTGCGAGACTTGAGGGACGGTGTTCGGAAGTGATCACTATAGCACTAAGGTAACTAGTTTCTATCTGACATTCTCCCTGTAATAAGACAGCAGTTTCATCATGTTCTGCTTTAATATGTGGGAAATAATCCTTATCCACAGGATATACTCTGATTTAGGGGAAGATAAAGGTTATGAGAAATAACGTGGTTTTTCTGATTTGCCAAACATGCTATGCTGAATTTTAAAGCTTTAATGAAACTTAGTGCAGACTTAATGTATGTTGTTTTGGACACTTAGAGAGGAATTAAAAAATGGGAAACTGTCCAGAATAAAACAGTAAATATAGCAGTACGTTGAATCCATGAATCTTCTCAAATAGTTGTAATTCTAGGCTGTTGGATTTATATTTCCTTGCTTACTGTTGCTAGTGAGTTGAAAAGTTATTCTAAAGCAAAAAAAAAAAAAAAAAATGCAAAAGGTAAATGCATAAGTACTTACAATAGTGTGGGCATTTTCACAGTGTTTTGTGTTATCCTGGTAAATGTCCATGTCCTGAGTAAGGACATTGAAAAAATAAACAATTGTCCCCTGGTAATAAACTAACCTTTTAAAATAAATATTCCGGTAAATTATGTCTCTTAAGAAACTTGTCTTGACTAAAGCTGTTAGGATTTCAAGATATCTGTTAGAATTAGAAGTCATTATACCCATGAAGATTGGATGTTCCTCTTACCTGGTGGTCTTCATCCTGACACTTCCCACCCCAGAACCTCGAGGGACACCTCAGCCACACTTGTGTGACTTACACTCTGCTCTCCTTTGGTGTTGGCCTCCTTTTGCGTTAAGGTTGATCCCAAACCACTTTCCCAGGCTTATCTTCCTGGTCTTTCCCTATTTTATGCTGCAATTAAAATAGAGAATGCTAGTTTCCATGCATACCCTACCTTTCCTCCCTTGTACACCTTTACCCACGCTGAGGCCTTCCCAGCTTCCCCACTTCCCACCAGACCCTCAAATGTCACCCCTTCATCTTGTATGCCCTGTTCAGGCGCTGCCTTCGTGGAACTTTCTGTGATGACCCTGGTTGATTTTTTTGTTGTTGGTTTGAAAGTTTTTTTAAAGAAAAAAAAAAAAAAAAAAATGCAAAAGGTAAATGCATAAGTACTTACAATAGTGTGGGCATTTTCACAGTGTTTTGTGTTATCCTGGTAAATGTCCATGTCCTGAGTAAGGACATTGAAAAAATAAACAATTGTCCCCTGGTAATAAACTAACCTTTTAAAATAAATATTCCGGTAAATTATGTCTCTTAAGAAACTTGTCTTGACTAAAGCTGTTAGGATTTCAAGATATCTGTTAGAATTAGAAGTCATTATACCCATGAAGATTGGATGTTCAAAAGCAGATATGTCCTCCTTTGAGCACCTGTGGCTCTTCACCTTCTCCACTCTTGTCTTTCTTGTTTAGTATTAAGTTACTTAAAGACTAATTTATTTTTCCCCTCAGACCATCCTTATAAGATCCGGGAAGGAAGGGCTGTGTTTCATCTACCTTTTTTATTCCCTGAATGCTGACTACAGTGCCCTTTATAGTACTCTATCAATAATGAATACATGACACATTTTTTCACCGAACCCATGGTCCCTTCTGAAATAAAATCTGTAAAAGCATTTCATCCATAAACTAAGTCTTAAAAATCCATCTTTCAAGAAGCCGGTGTTGAATCTGAGCTGAGGACTTGTTAAGAGGCCTGAAATCCCCTCAGCCCAGATGAGACCCTCCTTCTCCTGAATATTGTGGCTGAGCATTAACAATCAGGAAAGCTTCTATGATACTCTTATTGCATTAGCAATTTTCCATATCAGATTCACTAAATACACAATGGAAGCCATTTAGTAGAAAAACAGATTTTAATGTGATATGTCTACCACAATGAAACTCTAATGTGATTCCACAGAAAATTGCTAACACGATATGCTGATTCCTCCCCCACCACCATGGCCACATAAAAATTGATACTGTTTTTAGTGTATGTGTTTCAAACTAAGCTCACAAAAGAAAAGCAGACTGCTATTGAGATGAGCTACTGCTTTGTTCACGTTGGATGTATAAAGGGTCTTGTTAGCGTAGCAGCCTTGTCAGAGAGCTGAATCTCCCTTCTGTGCCTTGGTCATTCTATTGTTGAATAGTACTAACCCCCATTTTTCATGTTCCGTTGTTTAATGATCCAGTATTAAAGTTAATATGATGTGAATAAATAGAATTTGCTTACAAATATTATGCCTGTATAACATATTAAAGTGTGCTGTTTTAATTGGGAAGCTCCAATCAACTCAAAACCCATTTTCCAAGAGTCAAAATGACCCCAATAGAAAATTTAAATTCAGAATTTAAAATCCAATGCATAAATTTTAAGAAATGGATTATAGATGTGTATGCACAAGGCAGTAACACTTTAGAAGTCATAAGCACTGAAGAGATTTTGGTTCTTCCCCCTCATTCCCCAGACAATATTTAATTCATAGAATGTTTAACCAAAGAATAATTATAAAGGAGACCTATGTAGTCTGATTTTTTCCTGTAATGACAATTTCCAATTCTTTTTTTAGATATGAAATATCAAGATTTCTCTGTCTGTCTCGTTCTTTGGTATTCTGATTAGCTGATGCCACTGGTGGGGATTATTTTTATGTGAAATTCCCTTTAGGGAAATTTAATACCTAATATCTGATCACTTCCGTTTCTTTTTCATATTTAATTCTGAGGGACTATAAATAGAAAACGTGTACTCAATCCTGAGGAGAGTTTAGTGCTGCAGTTGTGAAAAGCAATCTTCAGTTTACAAACACTGGGAGTGCCAAGGATGACCATTCATTCCAGGACTCCATTTGCTAGTTTTCTATTGCTGAACAATGGAATCTGGATAGCACACATGTGGTCTTGGGCCACTGAAACGTGCTGGTGACATTGGGGATACTGAATTGAGGATTCTGACAACTTAGAATTTCCAGGTAGTGGCAGTGTGAACACTGTGAGGTAGCAACATCCTGAACTTGCTGACCCCTGAGAGCATGGCCCTAGACTGGGCCATTTGCCTTAAATTCTTGGTTTAGTCTGTGGAATATCTTCTTCCATACAGCCTGATGTTTTTTACTTTTAGTCTGTTAAACTGACTAGAAGCCTGTCAAATACAGATTTACTTTGGTTGCTGTGTATTTTGATTTGTTTTCACAAAATGCAATAATTGTGAAATGGTTGATATAGTCCTGAAGGATTTTGTCTTAAGTACTTGTGGTTTATGAAAGGTTTACAGCAGATTTGCAGATCTTTTTTAAGAAGCATTTGATGGATAGTAGCGTTCAACTGAAGTGCCAGAAGTTGCTTTCTGAATTCCTGTATCTAAATTTAACTGACTTGATAGTACCACGTTTCAGGAATTAATGGTAACTCAGAAAAGGATTCACAAATTCCATCAGTTTCCCACTTTGTGGCAAAATATTTGACTGCTTTTATCACGTACACCTCATCATAAGTCCATGAATTGATTTTGCCCCTTTCTTTGCCGAGAATCACAAGTGAGAGAATTGGAGTTTGGCTGGGAGGAGAAGTGGGGAAGAGTAAGTCATTTAAAGGCTTGGGCAGTAGCGCTGTTAAGAAGTTCAAGGCACCTAAGTGTGGAAAGAGGGTGTTGCAGAAAGCAGATTGTCAGATGCCAAAGGTAGGCATCACACATTTGAATTAATGTTAGCAGTATTAAAGGCACCTGCATTATGAGTTAAGAGGATCCTAGTGAGCTGGCCAGGGAAGTACATCAGCACTCATGACATTCTTTCTAGGGAAAAGTGAATTCCATTTTCCAAATCACTACGCAGGATTGAGCACAACTTGTTCATAAATCGAGGCCACCAGTGATTAATGATATGGGTGATTATTATTAATGATGTAAGTGATTATTAGAAGCCAGGAATGGTGGTAGCGAATGTGGAAGATGAAAAATGTGTTAAGCTAAAAAGATTTTAGGTCTCGTGATTTTCTTTCTCTCATTAATGCATTTAGTCATTCTTTGTTTTCTAGTGGAAGTAGAAGTTTATTTTTAAGAATAGGAGTTGAATAAAATATTTGTCAAAGACAAACATTTATGGACACAAATGCTTCCCTTTCAGCTTATTGACTATATGTTTACACAAAGTAGTCATTAAGTGTTGGCTGTGTTTGCAAATAATGACAAGTTGTTATTATTTCAAAGGAGTGGAAGTTTTACTTGCTTTCTGTTGTCATTGCATCTAATTTTAGTACAAGATATTCTAAATACACATTTTTTAATTTTTTAAAAGTTGTATTAATTATATTTTGGGGTTTTAAAATGTTGCAATGTTGTGGATGTAGCAATCACTTTAGGAGGTGGAACTTGTAAATTTATGGGGCTTGTATAGTAGGGTATTCCTTCACCTGTTATTTACTCTGTGCATAGCTATTGTATCTACACCAAGTATGAGGCCCCAAACCAGGCCCTGGAGACTATACAACAAAATAAAGTTACAAAAATGAAATCCTAGTCTCTAGGATTTCATAGCCTTGTTAGCGTGAAAGAGGCCAAGAAAGTAAATATTAAAATATTTCCCCAACAGTAAGATGTTTTACCTCCTCAAACTGTAATTTATTTGTATTTAGTTCTCTATTCAGCTGGCCTTGTGAGTCTGTGGTTTTTGCATCAACAGTTTCAAACAACTGCAAATGAAAAATATTTGAGAAAAAAATTAAAATAATACAAATAAAAAGTAATGTATAAAACCATTTACGTAGCATTTACAGTATAGTAGATATTATAAGTAAGCTAAGATGATTTAAAATATAAGGGAGGATGTGGTAGGTTGTATGCAAATATGCCATTTTATACAAGGAACTTGAGCATCCTTGGATTTTGGTGTCTGTGGGAATTCTGGCCTGAATCCCCCATAAATACCTGGGGATGACTGTATTTTTCCTGATTAGACTTCCATATTTACTGTGTGTGAATTTTTAGTTAGTCTTGTTAATGATAATGAGAATGATCCCATTTGGGATTTGGGAGGTAAACTAGAAAGTAGCAGTAAAATAGAAGATACAAACAGGAAGAGCTGCTTTCGGTAAGTCTTTATGAGAACCTAGGGATGCTGAGAACAACCCTAGGTCGTGGAATTTCACTACTTACTGAGTCTGTCAGGAGGAGGACTCAGCCTTTGCACAGTTTCCTCCTGTTTTCCCCTGCTACCCTTTGCTGGTTCAAGGGTGAGTTTGCATTGCTGGTCCTAAAGGAAACCCCACCCAACCCTTTTCCAGACCACTATGAGTGCTACACTGTTGTTTCTAGTAACTGTTGTAATAGTGCACCAATTACTTGCCTGATAATGTGTTTAGATTGCTGTCTCCGAAGTATTATAGAAGAAAGGGACCATGTCTTACCTTGAAATACTCAGCTGCTAGGGTAGTGTCCACTTCATTGTTGGTACTTCAACCACTCCACCTTTCTCTTCCCTAAATATGTTGGGGTTTCAATGACCCCACCTTCCTCTCTCCTAAATAGGTTGGTTTTGGTAGTGTAAGGTGGAAGGAAGGTCAAGGAATTTGAATTTAATCTGTAGGCAAAGGAGATTATTCCATTTTAACCCACAGTCAAAAGGGAAATATTAAATGGTTTGAACAGAAGAATCACATAATCAAGGGGTATTTGGAAAAATGAAGACAAATTCAAGTGGTGTGCATGTTTTTAAATGGTCACAACTCCTTTCTAACCAGTTGACACGCCATCTCCACTGCTTCATGCTTCTCTTTAGCAAATAAAAATCTGAACTTCCCCAAACAGCAGTTTATAACACGGCTTATTTGTGATTCTTTATCAGAATGAACTCGACCCCGAGGCAGCCTTTGGCCAGGAAACAGCCTTCCTCGACACACACATCTATAAAACTTTAAAAATTGCCCACACATCATTAAAAATTATATATTAAAAAGATTATAGCCATGTAACACTTTGCAAATATTCACAGACAGGTTGTGCTCTATATAATCTTACCTTAAGTTGATAGACTATGCATAGGAAGTAGGGAATGCATTATATAATTGTGCCTGTCAAAGAAATTTATTGTATCGCATTAGTAAAGAAATGGGCTTTAGGTTAGAACTTCTACTAATTACATGGGGCTTAATAATACAATAGTTGGCCAGGTGCAGTGGCTCATGCCTATAATCCCAGCACTTTGGGAGACCAAGTGGAGCAGATTGCTTGAGCCCAGGAGTTTGAGACCAACCTAGGTGACATGGTGAAAACCCTTCTATGAGAAAAATTAAAAAAAAAAAAAAATTGCTGGTCATGGTGGTGTGCCTGTAGTCCCAGATACTCAGGAGGCTGCAGTGGGAGGATCGATTGAGCCTGGCAGGTTGAGGCTGCAGGAAGCTGTGATCACCACACTGCACTCTATCCTGGATGACAGAACAAGACCCTCTCTCAAAATAACAATAGTAATAATCCTATTAATAATAATACAATAGTTAATGCGTTGATAAAACGGTTTTGCTTTCATTCCACATTTATTGATGACCTCCCACGTCCAGACCTGATGCCAGGTAGGTAGTACAGACCACAGTGTGGTTTGGCTTGTGGCCTGCTAGGAGGCTCAGTGTCTGGAGAAAACACATACCAAATCTGGGGAGTCAAGTGTGGTAAGTGCTGTTGTGAGTACATGCTAGGTGCTGTGGAAGTCCAGAGGAGCAGCTGAGAGCTGATCAGTGCTGTTGCCTGGAGGCTGCCAGGGAAGGTTTCCAGGAAGTTGACCTCCAGGTCTGTTCTGAAGAAAGAGCTGGAAAGATACAGCTGCACAGGGGCTTTCTGGGCAGGGAGGGAAGGAGTGATGGGCAAAGGGAATGAAAAGAGATGAGGCTGGGAATGTAGTCTGGGGAGGCCAGACTGCGATCAGCCTTATTTGAAATTGATGTTACAACCATCAACTCACAACTCCTACCTCATGATATTTAGTGGTCTTTTAAATGTAAAATGTACGGATACAGACTCAGAGTAGAAATTTGGGGAAAGCATTTTAAAGCACACCTGCAGCACTTTTAATTTCAACTTGTAGACATAATTACTGTCCCCTTCTGCTCCAGTGTCACCATGAGGTGTCATGCAGGAGAGTGATGGGGCCTGCTCTAGACTTGGAATGAGAGCCCACGATGGGCCCAGACAGCAGAATGCTTTCTACGGGGTAGTCTTGTGAAGGGAGGCACTGTAGGAGGTGCTGGCCTGAGGTGGAACGGACTCACTGGGGATGTCTGGGATGGGACCTGTCCAAGGAGTCTGTGGCAGACCTCATCCGCTATATTTGGGTGTGGGAATGAGGAAAAGGAAAGAATACAATTTCCATCAGATTGTGGTGCGTCAGGGGTGGCTCTGTGATTTCTAGCTTGGGCAAGTGGTTAGAGAGCAGTGCTGTCAGCATACAGGGGTACAGTAAGAAAATGGCTTTTGAGAAAGCTCATAGGTTTATTTCATTCTTGTTAATTAACAAACTACTTTTAGGTCAGTTTAGGTTAACAGCAAAATTGAGCAGAACACGCAGAGAGTTCCCACATACCTCCTGCCGTCACATCTGCACAGCCTCTCATTACTAACGCCCCGCACTGGAGCGGTACATTTGTCACAGTCAGTGCACCTGCATTGCCACATCGTCACCCCTGGCCATAGTTTACACTAGGATTCACTCCTGGTGTTGTACATTCTGTGGGTTTGGACAAGTGTATCATGACATATATATCCACCCTGGTAGTATCAGGCAGAGTCGTCTCATTGCCCTGCAAATCCTCTGTGGTCTGCATTTTCATCCCTCCCTCTCCTCATATTCACTGTGGTTCCATTTCTACATTCCAGCATAGTGCATTTGAGGATCCTGGAGTCAATGTCTTTAAATTTTAGTTTAAAGAGATTGTTTTAAAAAAATTTTTGGCACCTTTTAACTCCCACAGTGAAGCATACAGGAGAAATAAACAGAAGTATAACTCTTTGTCGATAATAAACAATAATATTATCTTAGTTTACAGTTTTCAAACTGCTTTCTCTCACATCCCCTCAGTACTTCTGCACAAAAGGTAGTGATTATTGTTTCCGTTTTACAGAGGAGGAAACAGTATGGAAGTGATTATTTGAGGGTGTCAGTGATGGCACTAGCACTCAGACTGGAGTCTTCTTCCTCCAAATCTTGTGTTTTGCCCATTGTATTAGGTTGCCTCTTGCTTCTGGAAGCATTAAATTGTGGGCCCTTCCAAACTTAAATAATAAAATACCACATTTGTTGGGTGGCATACAGTGTTTCTAAAAGAATATGCTGACTATATATGTAAGTGTGTGTGTAAATTATATACAGGTTATTACATATGTGTAGAGAATGTAGGTAGTAATACTAGAAATTTATACCATGATCTCTACAAGGTAGTGTTGGCCTTCTCTTGTGTAACTATTATGGTGGCTTACCATTGAAATGTTTGAATATGATCTTAATCTTCAGACTATTACATGGAAAAATATGCAGCATTCTAAACCTACCTTAAATGACCCTAACTATTAGGCATGACCTCTAGACTCCCCTCTTTGCAGGTTTAATGCCCATTCTACTTTCCTTTCACTATAGAGCAGACAGGCAATGGAATACTGATTCTGTCTTCCAAAGAAGTGTTAATGAGCAACAATAAAAACTGTATCTAGTCTCTTTAATTTAAAAAATAATTTAAAATCTCCACTGAAACTTTAAAAATGGTATCCAATCAACAGTAACGTTCTAGCCCCAAGAGTCCTCATTTGGGCCTTATATATTCCTTTTAGGCATGGCCTTTGGTTTCATGTGAAATTTCAATATTAATATACGAAATCAAGCTGTTGTTGGAGAGTTTCTGATATTACAGTGAGATTGTATGTGTTCTTTCTCCCCGTCACCATAAATTAGTTGTTTAGTTGCTAATTCGTTATTATTTTCACTTATTTTTTTTTATTCTGACTCTTTTATCTGATGAAACTCAAGCAATTATTATGTCACTTTCTCTGGGCCACAGTATACCCAAATCCAGGAGTGGTGATAATGTATATTTTTAAAATGAACTTCAAATATTCTTGTATTTAGTTGTGTATCGTAAGGTAAATTCACCTAACCCAATGATATTTTTATGTGGTAGATTCTACTCTGTTAATATTCCTATTCCAGGAGGGATCATAAAGTCAGTTTTATGAAAGAATGAATTTCAAATTTTGTGAACTTTCAATTGATTTGAAGTCATGGAGACTCTTGGGTATTAGTAAATTTTAGCATGACTTTATGTATTAGCGCATGAAAATAAATTTATGTTTCTGTCTTCTTTCAGAATGCTCACCATTGCTGAATCTAGGAGTATTTGTTGTATTTAATTATTTGTTTTGACTGAAGAAATTTTATAGTTTTCATTACAAGAATAGCTTTTTCTGAGGAAATCAAGCTGAATAATGTTGATTCATGGCATGTAATATTGCCATTGGATGGTTGTGAAATTGAAAATAGATCTCATTAAAAAAATAATTTCTCTAGAGATTGTTCCATATTTTCTCCCCTTTTTAGTGTAGAAGCAAATAGAAGCAAATGTTATTTTAAAAACAGCACTTTCTTCTTCCCTCCAAAACCACAACCATCAGAGAAAATGGATATGTTTACATTAATTGGCATTAAGTAGAAGAAAGATGTGAAAGGCAGGCAGCCTGCCAGGGATCTCACGGGAGTGGCTGTCCTTCAGAGAGCCTGGGCTACTGAAAGGAGATTAACCTATGCAACTGGGCCTGGGCAAGTGGGAAGATTTCCCAGCATTTTACCTTATCAGGGATTCTGTTTTCTTCCAAGTCTTCTAGGCACTGATGACACATTATTTTCCACCTGAAAATTAGAGTTTATTAAAATATCTCTAATTTGGCAGAGGGTGAGACTCCATTTATAAAATCCCTTGAAGGTAGTGATGAAGCAAATTACTATAACATTTGGAATAGAATTTTTTTATTGTGTTAAAATATACATAGTAATACAATTTAGCATTTTAACAGTTATTTGTTTATTTTTGGAGTCAGGGTCTTGCTCTGTCACCCAGGTTGGAGTACAGTGGTGCAGTCATAGCTCATTGCAGCCTCAGACTCCTGTGCTCTAGCCATCCTCTTGCCTCAAACTCCTGAGTAGCTGTGACTATAGGTGGGTGCCACTATGCCTGGCTAATTAAAACAAAACAAAAACTTTTGTAGAGATGGGGTCTCCCTCTGTTGCTTAAGCTAGTCTTATACTGCTGGTCTCAAGCAGTCTTTCCACCTATCCCCTAAAGCCCTGGATCACAGGCGTGAACCACCATACATGGCCTCATTTTCAACATTTTAAAGTATACAGTTCAGTGGTATTAAGCACATTCATGCTGATGTACAACTGCCACCACTATCTGTTGCCAGAACTTTTTCATTTTCCCAAACTGAACTCTGAACCCTTTAAACAATGGTCCCTATTTTCCCCTTATCTTAACTGCTGGAAACCTTCATTCTACTTTCTTTATGAGTTTCTCTGTTCTAGCTATTTCACATAAGTAAGCGGAATCATGCATTACTTGTCCTTCTGTGTCTGGCTTATTCCACTCAGCATAATGTTTTGAAGGTTCATCCACGTTGTAGCATGTGTCAAAATTTCATTCGTTTTTAATGGTTGAATAATATTTCATTGAGTATATATATATGTATGTTTGTGTGTATATATATAATAATTTGTTTATCCATTCATTTGTTGATGGATGTTTGGGTTTTCACTTTTTGGTTATTGTAAATAGTGCTGCTGTGAACACTGAGTACCTATTTTCAGTTGTTTTTGGTGTATAATTAGGAGTTCAATTACTGGGTCACATGATAATTCTACGTTTCCATTTTTTAGGGGCTACCAAACTCTCCCCCACAGCCCCTAAGCCATTTTACATTCTCATCAACAGTGTGCAAATTTTTCCACATTATTGATTTTCCCACATTGTTGCCAACACTTACTTTCTGTTTTGTTGAAAAGAGCCATCCTAGTGGGTATGAAGTGGTACTTGGTGAAAAGCAGTCATTCCCTTAGTAACTAATGATGTTGAACCTCCTTTTAATTGCTTATTTGCCATTTGTATCTCTTCTTTGGAGAAGTGTCTGTTCAAGTGCTTTGCCCCTTTTTAATTGGGTGGTTTGTTTTTTGTCGTTGTTTAGCTATAAGAATTTTTAAATATATTCTGTTAAATTTTTTCTTTTTTGCCTCAGTTTCCTGGTGATGAGATATATTCTGGATATGTTTTCCTTATCAGAAGTATGATTTGCATGGAATATGGTTTTTAATGGGATGTTTCTCAAGAAACTACATTTTTTCCACCTATTTATTAATGTCTTTTCACATCTAAGATAATTACTTCTGTGGAATTCCAAGACATATGGTCATATAAATAAAAGGAATAAAACATTTTTTTTTAATTTCCTATTTCTAAAACCTACCAATTTTTGTTCACATTAATTTTAAGTAAATCATGGTTAGAATAAAAGATACCTAGCCAGCATAAGAGACAACAGTCCAGTGTGTGATATAACGTTCAATGACACAGCATTTATTCTTCAAATGAAATTTGAAGGGCCATTTGGCCTTTGTAGCTGTAGAAATATGATCAGTGAAGAAAAATTAGCTGCCATTGCTTAGAGTCTTTTCTTTTCTTCTTGGTGTTCTCCTTATTTAAAACTTTGTTTGGTTTAAAAAAGTTGTAAAGCATGTAGATTAGAAATAAGAATTTTTGGCCACGTGCAGTGGCTCACACCTGTAATACTAGCACTTTGGGAGGCTGAAGTAGGAGGATCACTTAAGACATAGCAAGAAAATATAGTGAGACCCCATCTCGTTTTTAAAAACAATGAACAAAACTTTTACAAAATATAACAAAGGCCATAAGATTTTTTTTTTTTTTGAGTCAGGGTCTTGCCCTCTTATTTAGGCTGGAGTGCAGTTGTACAATCTCGGCTCACAGCAGTCTTGAACTCCCCAGCCTCAAGTGATCCTCCCACCTCAGCCTTCCTAGTAGCTGAGACCATAGGCCTGCAGAACCACACCCAGTTAATTTTTTTTTTTTAAATAGAGATGGGGGTTGGCCATGTTGCTGAAGCTGGTCTCAAACTCCTGGGCTCAAGCCATCCATCTGCCTCAGCTTCCCAGAGTGCTGGGATTACGGGTGTGAGCCACTGTGTCTGGCTGGAAATAAGAATTGTTGAAATGGCTCCAGTTCTGCCTTTGTCACTGAAAATTTGACAGTAACTGTAACTAACAAAAGAAGATATTCAAAAGAAGTGTAAGACCTTTTGAACAGAATAAGAATGATTAAAATTTTCAGGAAGAATGAATTACAACAGAGAAAGAATGGGACTGGGGTAAAACAACGAGAAGTTGATTTCAAGTAATTAAAGTCTAGATGAGGGTTTCTCAACCTCAACTCTGTTGGTGTTTGGAGCCCGATCATTCTGGTGGCAGCCATCCTCTGCCTTGTAGGATGTTTAGTAGCATCCCTGGCCTCTGCCCACTAGAGGCCAGTGGCACCTCCCTCCCCCAGTTACAACAACCTAAAATTTCCCCAATGGGACATTTTGCATTGCCAAATGTCCCATTGGGGGCCAAATTAATCTCTGTCTTCCATCAGTGGTCAAGTGTGTTAAGAGCTGGACGGAGTTCTCATGGCAAAATGGTGATAAAAGGATGAAAACAAGTTAAATCTCAAGTAAAGGAAAAGAAGGAAATTACCAAAAATTAATATGTATTAAGCATCTATATCCTGGGCACCACTGGGTGCTATAGTCATGTAATATAACAATAAGAATTTATTGAACACCTTTTTTATGGGAGAGATTGGAGCTATAGAAATGAGTAAAATACCTGCTGTCTTTAAAGGCTTTGTTGTTCAATTAAGAGACAAATGGACAATAAATTGTCCCAAGTGAAAATAGAAATGTGTACAAGGTACTGACTGAGAAGATAATTCCATCTGGGGAAGTCACAGAGTCCTGGGATGTCTGAGCTGTGTTTGAAGGACGCGTAGCAGTGTTGCCCTTGGAGTGGGTTTTGCAGATGAGGTAATAAAATGCCTGAGGCAATGAATTTGCCCACGGCCTTTTAGTGACTGAATTGAAGGCTAAGCAGGTGGCAAAGCTCTCTCCAGACTGTCACTGTTGTCCAGAGAATAATAGGACCAGACCATAATTAAAGCTGGGATGATTGCATAGGGCAATTACACATTTTCCCTGAGGCTTGAGTAGAGCTATTCGCACCTGGCAAATCCCAGAGCTGTGCAATTTTAGTGACAGTTTATACACTTCACATATTATTGCAAATCATTATCCAGGCAAGGAAGATCAAGAGATGCATGTCTAACTCCCAGCAGGTATTAGTCTGCCTGCCAAATAATATGAAGAACACATTGTTCATTTTGAAAAAATCAAATAAGCGGTACGCTTGCATCATCTGCTTAACAATTTCTTTATTAACCAGCAGTAGGTGTATTGTAATGGAACCTAGAAACAGATGGGACCATATTGCTTGATTTGTGGAGTGGCAATATATTGCTTAATCTCTTACTAGCAATATTCGCTATGTAAGACAAATAGTTATCTAGTGGCAGTTTACATAATATATATTAACAGTAGGGTGCTCTTCAGACTTCCATAATTATTTATATTTTAAATATTTTACATTGGAAAAGAAAGTTGTATGCATCAAAGAAAATTGCTAATGAATTTCTTAAACTGCATCATGTGTGCCCTGTAATTCTGCTTTTTCTTCACTGGCTTCTGTTCCATTAGCAACAGTAAAGTTCAGACTTGCTGATGTCACTGCCCAGTTACTTAATTTGATTAAAAGCGATGTGTGTTTATTTAAGATTTTGTTCACAATGTGTTTAAAAAGATCGGTATGTTACTTTTGCATTATATATAGTATGATATGATTGTAAAATTATATTAATTTATCAAGAAGAATTACATGTGTACACTAAAAGTTATGGAGACTTTTGAGATAAGCTGCAAAAGCCATTTTCCCTCTCAGTTCAAAGAAAACAATTCATTGTTTTTCATTCTATTTCGTCTCACCTGATGTTTTATTTTCGAATAAAAGAAAATGTTTAGTGAGATAGTTACTAAATGATTTTTAGTTTTTGTACATTTGAAATACTAAAGACTGACTTGCACACAAGAATAGCTGCTGCTACTGTTTGTTCTGTCTGCCCATGAAGCCTTGAAAGGGCCCCTCGGAACTAGAGCCCAAGGTCTAGACTTTTCCCCCTCCCTGCCATTTAAACTCCTCTTTGACAGAAAGTGTTCAACGTTAGTATTTTCTTCCACACCTCTTATACTCCCATCCTCACCCTTATCTCAGCTGTGGATGACCTTATTTTCTCAGGAGCCCACTCATTCATTTAGCAAACATCAAACACATAATATGTGTCAGGCCCTATTCTAGGTGCTAGGGTACAGTGGTGAACAAAATGGACAAAAGTCCACATCCTAATTGAGCCTATGTTGTGGTAGGGAAAGAGAGACAATAAATAATTTTTAAAAAGTAAAATACAACACAACATTGAAAAAGAACAAAGTTGAAAGACTCGTACTTCCCAATTTGAAAAATTAACTACAAATATACAGTAATCAAAATAGTGTGGTATTGACATAAGAATAGATACAGAGATCAATGGAATAGAATTGAAAGTCCAGAAATAAACCCAAATATCTGTGGCCAATTGATTTTTGACAAGGATTTCAAGACCACTCAATGGAAAACAATCTAGCTCTCCATTCAGTGAAGAAGTCTCTTCAACAAGTGGTGCTGGGGCAACTACACAGCCACATGAAAAATAATAAAGTTAGATCCCTGCCTCACGCTAGATATACAAATTGAAAATGATCAATAACTTAAACATAAGAGCTAAAACCATAAACATTTAGAAGAAAACAGTAGCAAATATTTATAACCTTGGATTTGGTAGTAGATTCTTAGAGATGACACCAAAAACATGAGTAACAAAAGAGAAAATAAGATTTCATCAGGAGCCTAGTTGAACTGATTTGTCCCTCTCCGGTCTCCGTCTGAAAACCTTGGCCGAAAGGGTCGTAGACATGGCGGCGATCAGGTTGGGAAAACTGACAACCATGCCTGCAGGTCTGATTTATGCATCTGTAAGTGTACATGCAAACAAAGAAGAGGAATCCAAAAAGCAGCTAGTGAAACCAGAGCAGCTCCCTATATATACTGCACCACCGCTCCAGTCTAAATATGTTGAAGAGCAGCCTGGTCACTTACAAATGGGCTTTGCTTCCGTTCGCACTGCAACTGGTCGTTATATTGACTGGTGCAAGGGTGTTTACGTCTTTGTGAAAAATGGGATAATGGATACAGTACAATTTGGAAAAGATGCTTATGTCTATTTGAAGAATCCTCCTCAAGATTTTCTTCCAAAAATGGGAGTTATTACAGTTTCGGGATTGGTGGGCTTGGTTTCAGCGAAAAGGTTCTAAGTTTAAGAAAATTATCCTCTGGGACTGGCCACTTTATGAGCAACTATTTGCTACCCAGTTCAGTCAGTAATAGTTGCTAAGGTAACAGGGAAAAAGATATATGCTACAAGCCAGCAAATTTTGAAACAAATCACTGTGGACAAAAAGCAACAAAAAAGAGTCACTTCCTCAACCTAAGGAAAAAACTAAGCTAGGATCCTCTGCCGAAATAGAAGTATCTGGAAAAACAACTCACGTCTTGAAACACTCAGTGCCTTTGCCAACAGAACTCAGCTCTGAAGCAAAGACCAAATCAGTATCCACCTCAGGTGCTACACAGTTTATGACTGACACCAAGCTCAGGGATCACGGGCAGTCCCACCCAGAAGAAACAGATATGTACAGCACTAGAAGCTGAAGTAGACTGCATAGAGAGACTACATAGAAAACTACAAGATGTGTGAAGTTGCAAATAATGATCAAAAAAATCATGTAATGGGTAACTGATACATAGAGTATTACCTAAAACAAGTTTTTCCCTTAGATCTCCAAATGTGCAATTTGATAAGTTACATAAGTGGTTAACCCACAAACTGTGAATGGAATGCAAACAATATTAAATGATTGATGAGGAGACATAAGTTTTAGATTGCATTTCATGACCTTTAAGGGCATTTATTAAAAAACAACAACAACAAATGACAAGAACTCCAGTGAGACTAAAATCTGAAAATACATCTATGTATGTATAAAGACATACATATTTATATGTATAAACATATATTTCTGCTCTAGTTTTCCTGAATTAATGTCAGTTAAATTAGAATGGTGTGTGGAAATGTGTTTCCCTCTGTTTTTTTTTTTTTTTTTTT
>NW_016107423.1:5086935-5089462 GCF_001604975.1 Cebus imitator | reverse complement strand
TTTTTTTCATTTCCTAGAGCTGGAATAAAATATCCGTGTTTTATGAGACATGAAAAAAAAAAGATTTCATCAAATTTAAAAACATGTGTGCATCAAACAACATTATCATGAAAGTAAAAAGACAACATACAGAAAAAGAAAGAATATTTTCATATCATGTATCTCAGGGCCTACATATCCATAATATGTAAGGAATTCTTAACAATGCAACAACAAAAATACAAACAACCCAACTTTAAAGTGAGCAAAGGGCTTGAATAGATATTTTTCCAAAGAAGACATACAAATGGGCAGCAAATTTGCTCAATATCATGAGGCATTAGAGAAATGCAAATCAAAACCACAGTGGGCCAGGCACAGTGGCTCATGCCTGTAAGACCAGCACTTTGGGAGGCCGAGGTGGACAGATCATTTGAGGCTAGGATTTCAAGACCAGCCTGGCCAACATGGCAAAACCTCATCTGTACTAAAAATACAAAAATTAGCCAGGCATGGTGGCACGTACCTGTAGTCCCAGCTACTTGGGAGACTGAGGCAGGAGAATCACTTGAACCTGGGAAGTGGAGTTTGCAGTGAGCTGAGATCGCACAATTGCACTCCAGCCTGGGCGACAGAACAAGAATCTGTCTCAAAAAACCCCCAAAAAGACCCCCCAGAAACAAAAAAGAAACCAAACCCACAGTAATGAATGACTATATATCTATCAAGATAATATTATAAAAACAGAAGCAATGAAAAATAACAAGGTTGGTGAGGATGTAGAGAAATTGGAATTTTCATACATTTCTGGTGGGAATGTAAAATGGTTCAGATGATGTGGAGAACGAGTTTGGCAGTGGCCCAAAAAGTTAAACATAAAATTACTATATGACTAGCAATTCTACTCCTAGATATATGCCCCAAGAACTGAAAACAGCTACTCAAACAGATACTTTTACACAAACGTTTATAGAAGCACTATTTACAATAGCCTCAAGATAGAATATGGAATATAGCTATCAATCGTTCATACACATACATAGACACACTCACACACATATGATTCATCACACATACTGTATAATTTCATTTATGTGAACTATTCAAAATAGGTAAATCTTTAAAGACAGAGTGCAGATTGGTGGTTGCCAGGGTCTGATGAGGAGGGAGGAATAGGGGAAAACTGCTGAATGGGTATAGGGTTCTATTTCGGAGTGATGGAAATGTTTTGGATCTAGATAAAGGTGGTGGTTACATAACACTGTGAATATATTAAATGCCACTGAATTCTTTATTTGAAATGGGTGATTTTCTGTTACATGCATTTCACTGTAATACATTTTTAAAAAAATAAATAATTTACATTTATATATATATATGTGTGTATATATAGACATAGTGATAGTAGTAGTGACAAGTCCTTTCGGGCAAAATAAATCAGGAAAGGGTGATAGTAAGGAAGGTAGGGGTGGTGGGGGTTTGCAATTTAAAATAAGATAGTCAGAGAAGGCTTCACTAAGATATTTGAGTAAAGTTCCAAAGTGGATGAGGGCAGCAGCCATGTGCATACTTACACGAAGAGCATTGGAAAAACAGTAAGTGCTTTGAAATAGTTGCATACTTAGCAAGTTTGAGAGAAAGTAGAAATAGAGCAAGTTGGAGAGTAGAGGGAAAAAAGACAGGAAGGTAACAGGGATTTCTGCTCAAGCAGGTTCATTCTAATATACCACCAGGATTGAGAAGTAGTGGTGTAGGAACCCGGCAGGCCATTGTAAGGCTTTTGGCATTTACTTAGAGTGAATCAAAACTTTGGAGAGTTTGGAGCAGAGAAAGATCGTGACCTGACTTATGTTTTAATTGGGTCAACATGGCTGTTGTATTATGAATAGAGGGACAAGTGTAAAGCAGAGAGACCATAGAAGACTACTTTAATAATTCAATAAAATGTTCTGCTTCCACTTTTCACATACTATACAATCTCACCCAGACAAGTTTCCTTTTCCCCTTATATGATGATAAATTTAGGATTCCATCTTTCAGTTCAACCCTGTCCTTTGAGCTCCAGATCCTGAACCCACCTACTGACTGAATTCCATTTGATACTACACTTCCCCCAACTCTGTATCCACCTCACTACCTCAGACTCAGTAAATCTAAGATGAATTTCCTTGCATCTGTGGTTACCCCCAGCTTCATTTAGTTCCTCCTGAATTTGTCATTTTGATGAATGACATACCCAGGTGCCCAAGAAATCTGGACTCTTCCTACTTTATTGATCCCTAGTAAATAGTCAAAATTTTGTGATATTCTCTATACTTTTTCATATAAATTTTGAAATCACCCTATCAATGTATACAAAAAAAGTATTGCTAGGAATTTGGTCAAAGTGGCAGGGAATCTATAGATTGATTTGGGGAGAACTGAAATCCTAGACATTGATTTTGCACATCTATGAACATGGTATATTTCTTCCTTTAATTTCTTTCCACAGTGTTTTGCAGGTGTCATTTTTGAGTTCTCCCCTGCCCAACCTTTTTTTTTTTTTTTT
>NW_016107423.1:5062377-5086821 GCF_001604975.1 Cebus imitator | reverse complement strand
TTTTTTTTTTTTTTTTTTTTTTTTTTTTTTTTTTTTTTGGTAGATTTCCTTACTTTGTTCTTTCTGTTGTCTGTGAATACAGAAAATTTTGCATTTTTATTTTTAATCTTTATGCTTGTTTTTGTTTGTTTGTTTGCTTTATTGCACTCCTAGGACATCCATACAATCGTGAACCGCAGTGGTGAGAGTGGATTTCTTTGTGTTGTTTCCAGTCTTAGGGGAAGGTATTCAGTATTTCACCATTAATTCTTACGTTAGCTAAAGTTTGTAGTTAACCCTGTACAGATTGTGGAAGTTTCCTTCTATTTCTAGTTTGATGAGAATTAATTTTTTTAAACTCATGAACGGGTACTGAATTGTGTCAAATGTTTTCTTCTGCATCTATTATGATGATAGTATGGCATTTCTCTTTTATTTTGTTAGTACAGTGAAACATGCTAATTTATTTTCAAATTTAATACCAGTTTTACATTTCTGTGATAAACTTCATTTGGTCAAAATGTCTGTTAGCCCTTTTTATACTGCTGGATGTGATTTGCTAATATTTTGTTAAGAATATGTACATCTATATTTTTGAATACTATTTATGTATGTTTTCCTTTTTCCTTTAGTTTCTTATTAGATTTTTGCATCAGAGTTATGGTGGCCTTATAAAATTATTTGGGAACTGTTTGCTCCTTTGTATTCTGAAGAGTTGGTATATTATTTCTTCTTTAAATGTTTGATAGAGTTCTCCAGTGAAACCATCTGGGCCTGGTGATTTTTCCTGGGAAAGTTTTAAATTGTGAATTTCCTTAATATATATAAAGCAGTTCAAATTTTCATCTTTCTATGTAGATGAACTATGTTCCCTACCCCTAATAAGGATAACCCACACCCTTATTAAGGCATAAGACATTTCTGTTACCTTGGAATGTTTCCACTAATGAACTTTGGATAAAAAGCTCCTTGTAAGTCAGGAACTGCATGAATCGAGCAATTATAAGTGAAAATGCAAATGTATTATGCCTCTTTTACCCAATCAAATAAGAGTTTTTTTTCATTAGCAGTTTTCAAAAATAGGAATTTTTCTACATTTTTAAAATAAAAAGCAGGTCATCAAATCCTGCATTATTATTTTTTATTTAGGAAGATGTTCACTTTCTAATTTCCTCTGAAGATATCCCACATTTTGTCAGTTGATGCCAGTTTTCAAATAGTTACGAATATATTTTAGATTTCATGTACTGTGGCAAACTCTCTTGTATAGCAGGTTGGGCTTAAGCAGAAAAGGCTTTGCCACAGTATGGAATACTATGAAGCAGTTACAAAGAATAAAGTAGATTTAAGTCCTGCTAGCACAAAATATCCTCAAGCAAGTTGCAGAATGCTGAAATCTCTTTAAAAATTCAAACTAATGCTATATTTTTTGTAAGGACCTCAATATGTAAGGATATTTGGAGTAAAATATCTGTAAGTCAGTCCAAGCTAATATTAGTAGTCACATCAAAGTATGCATGAAGATTTGGGAACTGTGGTTGATGAGATTTAACCTGATTTATAATGTTTGAATTTTCATGATAACAGATTCCTGTAGAACTTCTGTAATTAGAACTGTAAAGGGCTTTGGCAGATTTACTGATGACTAGAGGGAAAATGCCTCTAGATTTTGTTTTTGTTTTTGTTTTAGCAATTACATAAAACTGTTAAAAACCATCTTATAAAATCTACACATACAGTGTTCTAAATATGTTTTTTTCTAATTATGGCACAAGAAAATATTGCAAGTATAGTTCAAATGCAACTTAGAATTCAAATAAAAGTTGGATATTACTCTCACTACCTCAAAACTTTTAAAACATTAAGTACTTAATAACATGAAAATGCTTGGAGTATACCATTCATTGAAATAGGCAGAATATAAGACATAAATGAAATATTTTAAAATGTTTATTTAGAAAAAACAAATACACAAAAATGTTAATAGTGATTGGTTTTTATGGGTGGATAAACAGAAGATTTTTGAGCCTTCTTTTTAGAAACTTTTCCATATTTTTCTCATTTTTTGGGGAGTTTGTTTTTTATGCACAAAAATTGCAGAGAAGGGAAGAGAAGAAAGAAAATTCTTAGCATTTACAAGCGTGCTACAGGAAGTTCTGGTACTTTTTAACAGGAAAATGGAAGGATCAGATATGCATTTTAGAAGTCTGGCAATTTGTAGAAAAGATTTGGAAGGTCTGGAGGGAGGTCAAGAAGGGAGGAATGGAGGAAGAGTCGTTTTTGAAAGATGTTTAGTAAATAAAAAATTGGCCGAGTCAGGTGCCTGACACCTGTAATACCAACACCTTGGGAGGCTGAGGTGGGTGGATTGCTTGAGCAAAGGAGTTTAAAACCAGCCTAGGAAACACAGAGAGACCTTTGTCTCTACACTAAATACCAAAAATTAATTGGGCAGCGTGGTGCATGCCTGTTGTCCCAGCTACTTGGGAGGCTGAGGTAGGAGAACTGCTTGAACCCCAGAGGCAGAGGTTGCAATGAGCCGAGATTACACCACTGCGCTGCAGTGGTGGGCAAAGAGTGAGACCCTGTCAAAAAAGAAAGAAAAACTCAACAGCGTTGACCAACAGGGTGAATGGGAGTGGAATGAAAGAATAAGGGAGAGGTCCATTTTCTGCCTTTTACATTTGTTAATTTAAAACTAAGTCTTTTCAAATCTATTTTGCAATTGCACATTACTTTGATTTAGTTAACGTAAATAGGAAACTGCAGTTCTTCTCTTTCTGTGACAGTAACTCAAGTCTCTGCTTAGGTGGTTCAAAATAACCCTAAATCACAATTTCAAGCTGACTTAGAAAATACTATCTATTTCAAGTGGATTAATATCTGAATATAAAAACTATGATACAAATCCTTCTAGTGTCTTCAGCCTAAGTAACTTCACTGGGTAACAGTCCCTAGGCCAACTTGAAAAAAAAAAAAGCACTGAATTTCCTATCCTAGGATTCAAAACTTAATCTGTGTGCAGCCATTAGTAAAGCAATTTCCCTCCAAATATTGAAATTCACATTGAACACATCTTTTTCTGAAATTCTGTTTAATTTCTACTTAACAGTTACCCAAATTTAAAAGATCTTGTGATTACTGAGCAGAATCAGGATTTATGTTAAGTCAGTGGTTCTCTACAGGGGATGACAGGAGATATTTGGCAATGTCTGGAGACATTTTTGGTTGTCATCACAATATGGTGGGAATGTGTGCTACTAGCATCTATAGGTTGCGGCCAGGGATGCTGCTAAACACGCTGTAACACACAGGACCACCCCTCTACACTAGCCTCAAATGTCAGTCGTGCTGAGGCTGAGAAACCTATGCTAGACCTTAAATGGCTAAAGAGCTGCAAGTGAGCTCACGTTTTAGTAAGGGACATATATCCATATCACAGGGTTGTATACAGTTAAGGAAATTATTGTTACACATGGATGTAGAAATTTGGGACTCATTAGAAAAGGGGTGACCTGGGAACAATGAGGATTTAGGGTTGATGGAGTGGTGGAGGAATCTAATTGGTTAATCTAACCTAAAGCTGACAGGTGCTGGCTGGAACTGACTGCAGGGGATTGAGAGTGGTAAGTAAGCGGGCAGTTTGGAGCCCCTCACTACCAGACAATTCAGGGAAAACTGATAGCCCTCCTTGCCGTCGAAGTGAAGGAGAATATGACATAGATGAATTTGTTATAAATCATGGTCAAGCAGTGTTCTTGGGATGTAAGATGTTTCTACAAGGGCTGGTTCACTGCTGTCTTTTTCATGGCATCATTTGCATGTCTCAGTGAGACATCACTTGGGGGCGGCTAAAGGAACCACAGACTCGGGAGGTGGGGTTCTCCACTGGGACCCCAATCAGCACGATGCCACACGGGATAAGTGACATAGGAGAAGTACAAAGCATCGGGCAGGGGACCAGGAGGACTCCATGGAGGCCTAGAAGAGGGGAGAGGAAGAGGTCAGGAAGCAGAAAGACAGGAATGAAGATACGGAGCCAGGAAAGGGTTTCTAGTCTATAACAAATAATTTCACTCTTGGGCTGCTCACTAATTGTTCCATGTGTTAGTTGTGTAACTTTATGACTTGTATTAGTCTGTTCTGATGCTGCTTGTTAAGACATACCAGAGACTGAGTAATTTATAAAGAAAAAGAAGCTTAATGGACTCGCAGTATGGGGGAAACCACCCCCATGATTCAGTTATCTCCCACTGGGTCCCTCCCACAACATGTGGGAATTATGGGAGCTACAATTAAAGATGAGATTTTCGTGGGGATGCAGCCAAGCCATGTCAAACCACAGGGGTTGCCCAATAAATACTGTTGTTAACCTTCTTATTCATTGTTCTAAGGCTACTCTAGTTAAGGATTAGGATTCTTATTTTTTCTTAATCTTTGAACTTCCATTGAACTTCTATATGCTAAGAAATATTGTTAACAGCAGGGACCATATTATACAAAATTGTCTAGGATTTTGTTTTAAATTAATTAAAATGTTTTATTATATAGTATTTGATAAATTCAAAAGAAAAGTGGCACACTTATAAAAGTTATGATGGAATATTATAATAATACAATATATAATATAATATGATAATGTAACTTACAAATGTCACATCTTCCTGTTGGGCTACTTCTCTGCCTTCTGCTCAGAAGCATGAATTTTATTGTCTTGATTTCTGAAATGAAATTTAATCACATATGTATCTCTGGGATGTTTAGTTTTTATATGTTTTTAAACTTTATAAGAATGACTTTATACTCTATGTCATCTTCTAGGCTCTGCTGTTTTTCACTTAATGTTGTATTTCTAAGACTAATCTTTGTGGATATCATTAATGTGTTTTTATTACTATATGAAATTCAATTGTAAGATTATTTTATTTATTTATTCATTCTCTAGCCGATGGATATTTATTTCCAGATTTTTGCTTTTTTGAGTAACGCTGCTATGAATATTCTAGCATGTGCAATGGTGTGTGTGTGTGTGTGTGTGTGTGTGTGTGTGTGTGTGTTCATTTATTTTTTAACTCAACTCCCCCTTCACAGAATATGTACAATAGTTTCTTTAGGGAAGTGGTTTTCAATTTTTTTTAAAAAACTATAATCCAATAGGACATATACACAAATACATCTCTTCAAAAACTTCAAGAAATAATGTTTTTCCCTGCTGTGAACAATGACTAGTCCATTTTTTAAAATGCTGGATGAGATCCAATGGCTTGGTTTTGTTAATCATTTCTACCTGAGGTTTGGAAACTGGCCTATGTTTTATACTATGCTGTGGAATTGCTATGTCTTATAATATACACATTTCAACTTTATAAGATAATGGCAAATTGTTTCCAAAGTGCTTGAACCGACTATTTCTACAAATTCTTATTACCTTCCTATCAACACTTGCCATTTCGGACAAAATTTAAGTTTTCAACAATAAGTCTATTAAGATATTTTAATGATTTTTACTTATTTTCTAATTTTATAACAAACATTTCTGGCCCAGCAAAGTGCCAGTATTTCTAGAAGACTAGGGAATGCTGAGTTGTCCTATATTCTGCCTAAGATCATACATAGGAATGTCTTCACATTTTCTTTTCTTAAAAGTACTTCTTGCTCATTATTCTCTTTGCTTTGCTGCTCAAGGGTACAATTATTGATCTGTCTCAGTTGTGGCTTTGTGCGGATTATTTTAAAGTTAAGCATCACTGATAAGTTATCTACTTAGTAAAACTTAAACCTACTGAGCAAACAGCTCTGTTGTTCCTGATGTAGTGTGACCCATTTCAGTCTCAGAAGACTGGAATTTTTATGGACAGTTAGTGATGTCAACTTTAAAGCAAAAAGGATGGTTAAATTTATACAAGCAGGTTGTTTAGTGGAAAGTTTTGGTTGATTTTGTTAAAATGTATTTTTTTATACTTGAAGTGAGACAAGAAGAACTTAGTGTAGTTAGTTTGTGGGCTTTGTCATAATTTTAAGGTTGAGAATGTCTTCCCTGATATTTCTGATATTTTCTTGGCACTTGCTAGAGTAGGCTGCTGTACCTTCTCTTGACCTTTGTGGTGTTTCATGACTCCTTAGCACATAAAAACCTACTTCTTCATTTACATTCAGTGACTAAATCGACATAGGAAGAATTTTTGCTCTGCATGATGACCAACCACATTATTCATGGTTATCCTCCTGCTTAACGGGTGGTCAGCCATGACTTTGTAAGGCTCTTTCCTTACATCTGTCTGACGTGAGTGGCTCCAGTTTAAGTTTTCAAGTCAGTGGTACAATGAAGCCTAGTGGCCCAATAATACCATTTTATGTGTATTGCAACAATACTACCATCGTCATCGACAAAAATATTTCCAATGTGGTCTTGTACTCTATCATTTCCTGTGTGTTTTTCTGACTTGAGAAGATACAGAGCTCATTACAATGGATTAGCTCACACTTACTCCAGGACAGATTCAGTTTTTGGTTTTGTTTTGTTTTTAATTTCTGAAATTCTTTCCCAACCTTAATCCAAACTGCAAATCTAAAGAAGTGCAGGTTTGTGTGTTGGGACTGTAGCAGTTAACAGATGCCAAATGGAAGGAACAGACGAATGATAGTGAAGCAGGATTAGGGCTCTAATTGGTGGCATTTCCTCAGTTACACCATAACTACATTTTCAGAGTTCCACCTGGAAAAAAATGTAACAAACTCAAGCTTATCCCCTAGCATCCATCCAGCTCTGACCTAGGGAACAGGGAAGCTCTCCTGTGGGTGACAGTTACAGATTGTGGAGCTCACCAGGCTGGGTATAATGAAGAAAATACATTACCTTCTGGCCTGACCCAGAGTTTTAGACTCTCTACAATGTAATCACTCTTTTGCCACCTGGGTTTAAAATAAAAACAAAACGAAGCAACACATCTCCCCCATCACCTAGTAAACCATTTAGTAAGTCCGGAAATAGCACCCCCCCCCAATCTTTTATTACATTTTTAAGATTCTGAATATTTGAAGCAGGCTAATGGCATCACATCCTGACTTAAAGCTGTTATTCTTTAGGCAATGGAGATTTTGAATCTGGGTAAGTATAGCTCATGGCGCAGCACCCAGTATATAATAGAGTCTCAATAAACACTTGTTGACTGAATCAAAGGATGAATGAAAGTCTTGAGAAGTATGTCAGGGTGGCTTCTCCAAAGAGGTTTTAAAGGGCTTTTTAGAAATAATCTCTACTCCTAAGCACAAGGAAAGATAGTAATATGTTTCTAGTAGGACTAGGCAAAGTGGCCATTCACTCTTCTTAGGATTTGTATTTCTCAGAGGACCAAAGCAGGGAGGAGGAAGAGTGAAAGATCATTTGTTGTGTTTACCACTACAAACTACAGGCTAGAGTGAAGTTAATAAATTTTATAATAAGCCTCATAAAAGTGACTTGTGTGTTAGCATATGAGAGGTTCTGAATGACAAATAGGGAACGTTTTGAAGAACATGCCCTGTACTCTGTGTGGTGTGTCTGTCATGCACTGTTAATGCTCTGCCACCAGCTCACATTCCTCCTGTTGTGGCTGAACTGCACTGATTTTGAGAGAGATGGGTCATGGAGGGTAGGGAGAGGGGAGAGTTTGGGGTAAAAAGGGGAGGAAGTGAGGGTGCCAGTGCATGTGTGTGTGGTTGGAGGGGAGCTCATTTCTCTGGTTCCTAAACACTCATCAGAGTTTAAAAATGGCATCCGGACTGTCCTGAGGTGACTTTACAAAAGTGAGAAGAAAGTTGAATCTGCCTAGTAACCTACAAAACCAATTTTAAGCACCTACTTTAAAAAAGAGAAGTATGTCTTCCAAATTTAATCTAAGCTGTTCTACCTGGGTACCTTCTGATATTTAGAAAAATACGATTTATCTGTTTTCTGAAGGACATGGTGGGAACATTGAAAAAAACTGGTTCATTGGCCACATCAGTAAAATATTACTTGCTGTATTGTTTACCAAAAACCTGGAGCAATTGTAAAGTTCTTAAAGCTTTAAGGATGCTTGGTGTTTTGATGAGGACAGTGTTATGAGATAAGGTGTCCTCAAAACTAATTTGATTTGTTTTACATTTTACTTAACAGTGATATTCTTCAGTGCCCCCCCAGAACATTTAGATGAAAAGATAAGCACAATACATTTTTAAAGTTAGAATTCTATTTTGCAAGTAGAAATGTAAATGAGAACTCTTAATTCTACTAAAGGGTATACATATTTTTTCTGACCAAAAAAAAAAATGCCTTTAGAAAACAAAAAAGAAAGAAAAAAATTAGATATGCCTTTTGAAGTAAAATTAGCAGTAATACAGCAAGAGCTTGGTAAATGTTTATTGAATAAGAGGATATTTATTCCTGAAAAAGCTGTCTGTGAATCAGATTTTTGTAAATTGAATCATACTTTTACATGTATTATGACTCATTTCATAAGGCAAATAATCTTTCCTAAGTTTATATTTGTGATAAACTCAGATTTTCATGGGTCAGAATTGCTGGAGTCAGGACACCTTATGTCGTTGCATAAGATCTGGTGTATTCTTTTTGAGATTGCTAAAGTCTAAGAAGTTTGGTTCTTTTTAAGAGCAATTGTTATTTACCAGATGATAAACAATTCATTAAAAATAGATTTTTAAGGATCTACATTTTGTAATTGATATTCATGCTAAAATAGCTGGCCTTGATTCTGTTCTCCTTGAGAATGTGGGATGTTTTATAAACACATTAAGAGTTACAAATAAACTAGGGAAGGAAGAAATTATTTCATTGTCAATAATGAGATGATATAATTTTGTGTATATATAAAATTTCAATCAAAGCACTCTAATAAAAACTAAAAAGCCTGTAAGAGTGAGATCCATATTAAGAATGGTCTTTAAGTAACATGGGCTGCTTTGTTGTAGCATATTTGGGTTCTACTATGAGTTAAAGGCCCATTTTGCTTCTGTTATCTCGTTTGTCTTCCAAGTTCTGGCAATTTAATTAGAGTTTTAGAACAAGTAGGAGCTCCCAATGAATGGGTCATCCCTGTTATAAGGTGGTCACTACCTACTAACTGAAAATTGCAAGGCTTATCTTGAACATGAAAGAAACATGGAGCCACAATTTAAAGTAAATAGGACACAGCTTTCTGCATGGATATGGGAAATCCAGTCTTCCTGTGGTCTTAACAAAAGCTGGACCAAAATATCTGGGTAACCCACAGACATTAATCGTATTACACTAGTTCAAAGCTTTTTGAGGAAGGGGTGGGAAAAAATCAATCTTTGCTAATAAAATGTTTTTTTCGGGAAGAAATTCAATTATGATTTTTCTTCTGAAGTAGAATCAGTGTTTGGAAAAACTATAGACAGCCTATTTCCCACTTTTCTGCAGTCCTCTTCTATTTTCTCTTGTGATTTTTCTGACTTGGGAGGCATTTTTCGGTTGATGTAAAATGCAAACTGAAATGTCTTCCACTCTTCTTCTCCTCTGACCATTCGTCCCCTTTCCAAAGGCAACGAATGTGGTCAGTTTCATGTGCATCTTCTCTGGCATGTGGAAGTGTTTTATCTCCAATCCCTTCCTCTCTAAGCTATTGTATTAAAAGAGTTCAATCAAGTTAATCACTTCTTTTAGTAAATCACACAAACTCTCTGTATTCCCTTTTCCGAATTTATCGCAACTTCTCCACTTCCAGGTGCTGAGTGTCACACGCATCACAAAACATATTTAGGAGTGTTGTTTTTTTCCCACGTGAGGGCACTGCTTACTTTCATCATAATGTGATCAGTTTATGATTTGGGAGTTGATTCCAGTGGCATTTTTGCATCTGTTGTACATAAGTGCCCAAATACTTGGCTGGCTCTTCTGCCTCTTTATCCAGCTCTGGTCACCTTCTGTATCATAAAGGTGAAAAGATCCCAGCAGTAAACTGTATTAGTGCATTTTCACACTGCTATAAAGAAACAGCCTGAGACTGGGTAATTTATAAACAAAAGAAGTTTAATTGACTTCCAGTTTCACATGGCTGGGAGGCCTAGGAAAACTTCCAATCATGGTAGAAGGTAAAGAGGAACATGGTGGCAGGAGAGAAAGAGAGAGAAGGGGAACGCACCATACACTTATCTAACAACCAGATCTCACGAGAACTCACTCATTATCATGAGAACAGCAAGAGGGGAATCTGCCCCCATGATCCAATCACCTCCCACCAGATCCCTCCGTTGATGACTGGGGACTTCAATTCAAAATGAGATTTGGGTGGGGACACAGAGCCAAACCATATCCATAACCAACTCTGGTTTCAGGCTGAGCACCCTGAAACAGCAGTGCTCGTTTATACTGAGAGTAGAGCTCCTATTTCTGAAACTCCTCAGAGTGGGACCCTTGCAGTGACTTTGTTGCAGTTCTTCTGGCTGGTGGGTCCCTGTTGGAGTTTGCCTTTTGTTTTCTATGCAGAACACACTTCTGCTTCCCCGCACTGTGGCTATTTCCCAATTTCTCCTTGCTTCTCAAATCTGTCAACCCTTATCCTGCCTGTCTCATTAACTTCACTGTGACCTCATAGTTGTAGAGGGAACACCCTCATCTTTCTGTGACCAGATAGACAAACCTGCCTGTATCTGCTCCCATTCATTTCTCTTTCCTTCTGTTGTTCCACTTCTATCTTTTGCCACATGCATCTCTCCTTTTTATGGATAATCAGTAAAATGAGTAAGATTCTGTCTAGAAGCCTCATCTTTAAACAAAACTCACCACACTGAACTCAGCTTCCCAGTAACTACCACCTATTCTTCCAGCTCTCTCACCTGTCCTTCTACATTGTCTTCTACTTGCTCCCCCATCTGATCTATTCTCCGTTTAAGCAGCTGGGACAATCACTTAAAATGGTCAAGTCAGACAGGTGCGGTGGCTCACACCTATAATCCCAGCACTTTGGGAGGCTGAGGCAGGCAGATCACCTGAGGTCAGGAGTTTGAGACCAGCCTAGCCCCTCTACTAAAAATACAAAAATTAGCTGGGTGTGGTGGTGTATATCTGTAATCCCAGCTACTCAGAAGGCTGAGGTAGGAGAGTCGCTTGAACTTGGGAGGCAGAGGTTGCAGTGAGCTGAGATTGCGCCACTGCACTCCGGCCTGTGAGACAGAACAAGATTCCATTTCAAAAAAAAAAAAAAAAAAAACAGATCAAGTCAGATCATTTATCTTCTTTGCATTTTAAACCCATTCAGGCTGGACATGGTGGCTTACACCTATAATCCCAGCACTTTGGGAGGCTGAGGCAGGAGGATCACTTGAGTCCAGGAGTTCAAGACCAGCCTGGATCTTGTCTCTACAATAAATAAATAAGTAGACCCATTCAAAGACTCCCCTTTGCACTTTAGATAAAACCCATTTTCCATCTGCTGCTTTCCAGCTCCAGGAGGGCGCTTGTGTCTTCACCTCCTGCCTCACTTCTAGCCCCTCACACCCTTGCCCACTCTTCTGTGGCCACAGTTTTTCCTCCAGTTACCCAAATGCATGAAATTCTCTCCACCCCTGTGCCACCCTCTTGGCATTTTTCTCTGGAGGTCTCACTCTACAGCCCCTGGAGTGGCCGCACTTTCTCATCCTCTTGATCTCATCGTCACCTCCTCAGGGAGTCTTCACCAGGTAGTCCACGCAGGTCCCTGGCCCCACAATCATGTTTGTTCCTGCATAAGACTTCATGGCTTGTTAATATTTACGTGTTTCATATCCAGACAGTTTCTAAGCCCTGTAAGGGCAAGGGCCATGTCTGCTTTGCTCCCCACTGGGCACATGATAGGGTACCTGGCACATAATAGGCATTCATTTCAGGGCCATTTGCTGAGATATGTGAATGAGTGAATGAAGGCTGGCATGCAGCTCAGCTTGAGTTTGTCTTTTCCTTTAGGACACAGAGCCAGCCTCTCTGTTGTGCTTCATGCCCCTTTAGAGCCACAACGTTGTGGAGATTGAGGAGATCTTGGAGGGCTTCTCCCTCACATTTCCACCATTCAAGCTCCATCTTCCATTCTCCAGCATTTCAGAGCAGCTCAGGCCCAGCCTTGGGTTCAGGGGGTCTTTTGCTGTCAGTCTCGGCTTGTCAAGGGATACACCTATTTTGCTTTCCTCCCATCCCCTTTGGGAGCGGGGTTATGGTGCAGTGGCTTAGGGTGTCTGGAGCCAGACTACAGGGGCCTGAATCCTGGCTTACTGGTGGTGTGACCTTGGACAAGGTACTTAATTTCTGTGTGCCTCAGTTTCCTCACATGTCAAGTGGGGTTAATGACCACATGCAGCTGTGACAGTGATTCAGTGAGTAAATGTACTTAAGGCACTTGTCATGAAGATAGTCAATACGTGTTGGCCATCCATCTCTCTACCCTCTGCCTTCTGCTCGTGAACTCCATGCGTTTAGTTGTTTCAGGCTCTCCCCAGCACCCACGTAGTGAGAATAGTCAGCTACTCTCTTCAGTCCCTTTAACTTATTCCCCTTCTCACTCTTACTTTCTCCTTTTCCCCTTTTTCTAATTCAGTGATTTTTAAAAAAAAATCTTTTGGGGGTCACAGGCTCTTTTGAGGATTTAAAGAAGAGTACTTATGGACTGTTGCTTAGGAAAACTCAATATTTGTGCAGTAACCCAAAATGAGCACACAATTCAGATATCCACAGATACCTTGGAATCTCTCTGCGGCCCCCTGGATAGAGCTCCCGTTACGAACAGCTGCATCTCTCTTGTCTTCTTTGGTGCTGTGGGCCGAAGGGATTCCACTCTGAGAACTAGAACCGTCCCTTCACGAGTATTCAGGAAACAAACCTCAGAACACAGCTAGAAAAGTCTCTTTTCAGAAGGTGAAATCATGATACCATTTCTGCGTGTATCCAACATGATACTAAACTGGTATATGCATAAAGTGATTACTTATATCTTATAATACAACTTATGATTGCTACTCATTGGGGACATATGGGAATGCCAGGCTAGTTTAAGTGAGGAAAAATTTGAATTAATCAAATATATGTCTGTGTGTTTTAAGCCCAGTTTCTTCTCAAGTTGTAAGGTAAGAAGACATGATATATGTGTGCCAATGGTGATAATAACAGCCAACAGTTTTTTAGATAGATGTTCTTTTGGACATAGTTTTATACATACGTGTAAAGTATAAATAAGTACAAATAAGTTATTATAAAGTAAAATAAGCATTTATTGTGGCTGTATTAATTACCAGTGTACAAAAAGTGCTGCAGAAATAGTCTACATAACAATATATTCCTTGAAGGGGGCTAAATATTCCTTCAGCAAATATGTTCACTTTCTAAATTGGTTAGTAAACTGTTTTATAGAGGGGATACCAAGGTATACTTAATGCTGGTCGTGAATTAGAGGGTCAAAATTGATACAGTTGAAAAATTAAGACAAAAACAAAGAAGGAAATCGTGATGGTTTATTGTGATGATTGTTTCTGGGCTGGGCTGTCACTGAACAAACAAGGGCTCCCTGATCCCCTGGGCTGACTGGTAGGTGATGGAGGTCTCGGTGACGTTGACCCGAAGGCAGTGCCTGTGAAGGATTGCTCAAAGCTTCCATGTTCCCAGGGCTTAGGAATGCTCCATCTTAAATAGTATTTTTAAAATTATATTTTCTCCAGGATCAAAATCACCAACGGAAACTTCCAAGGAGACCAACTGAGTGGAAATAACCTTCAGTAACTGCTAATGGGAGTTGGATTTAAAACCATCAGCTTAAAATAAAAAAACTCATGTCTCCTGAACTGCTATCCAGCCGGGTAAATTGTTTTTTAGTGTGGAATTTTGTACACTTAAATCATGGTGTATGCATGTGGTCAGCGCTGCTTTTCTTTTAAGTGGGCTTGTTTATTTAAAAGACTCGAAAATGAGAAGTTGTTTTGCTTACTCAGTTGGGGTTTATTGTAAAACTCGATGCCAGAAAAAGAAAAAAGTACTGTTTTTATGCTGCGAGTGTGTGAAGTGTGTCCTTTCCAGAGAAAGGACAGTCATGGTGGTTTTTTTTTTTTCTGTGTTCAAAGAAGGAAAGCTCTGAGGGCCAGCAGGAGGCTTTGTGAGGGATCTGGGGTTATGAACGCTAATCATGCACTGACCAGTGGTTTCAAAAACAGGAATGCCCAGTATACGTTTTTACTTTTATTCCTTGGCAGTAATTAAAATAATACTAAAACGAAACAAGAGCTGACGAGCAAAGTGGGAATTGTTCGTGCTGGTAGATGATATTCGTTATTAAAAGGGTCAGTTTGATAGCCATGTCGGAGAGGCTGTAGTTTCACCCTGCTCTATGCTATGGAGTGTCATGAGTGAGGGTCGTGCTCCGACTGCTACGGGTAGTCCAAGTAGCATCAAAGCAGCTGAGCAAGCCTTGAGATCCCATGTGGTACATCCAGCCAACACCCATGGAGTCATAGACCCATCGCCCAGAAAGACCCTTCCCTGGAGGCTGAGCCTTGTCTTAATCTGCAAATGAGGAAAGGGAGAGGGGTCTAGAGAGGCAACATGGCTTGCCTAAGATCACACAGTTGATCTGTAACAGGGATACACAATTTTCTTACAAAAGTGAGACTGTAATCACACCAGAAATCTTAGAAAATTATCCTGATCCACCACAGTTTGTTTATTTTATTTATTATTTTTTGGACAGGGTCTTCCTCTGTTGCCCAGACTGGAGTGCAGTGGTGTAGTCATGACTCACTGCAACCTCTGTTTCACAGGTTCAAGCAATCCTCCTGCCTCAGCCTCCCAAGTAGTTGGGACTACATGTGCACACCACCATGCCTTACTAATTTTTGTATTTTTTGTAGAAATGGCATTTCACCATGTTGCCCAGGCTGGTCTCAAACTCCTGAGCTCAAGCAATCTGCCCGCCAATGCCTCCCAAAGTACTGGGATTATAGGCGTGAGCCACTGTGCCCCGCAAGTTTATTTTTTTAACTGTGATTTAAATCCTCCTAAGTGCAGCCCAGTTATCCTCTCAGGAATCTTTCTAGGCTTCCCGCCCCCTCAGGTTGGGCTCACTTGTCGTTTGTTTTATTCTCCTTTGCACTTTGTAGAAATGGAGTAACTACGAGAAATATTAATCGTCCCTCCTCCTGTTTTTGCAGCCAGTTGTTTTTCACTGAACACTCTGAAAGTGCTGTTTTAATTGTTTTGGTAAACCTGGGCCGTGGAGGTATCAGGTGATGACAGTAGGTTCGAGCTTAGAGCCTGTGGGCATTTCAGTTCTCTGACAGTGCAAAGCTGTTCTGAGCCAGGCTGACACAAGTGAAGAAACCTGCACTGCTGGCCAGGTGCGGTGGCTCACGCCTGAAATCCGAGCACTTTGGGAGGCCAAGATGGGCGGATCACAAGGTCAGGAGTTTAAGACCATCCTGGCCAACCTGGTGAAACTCTGTCTCTACTAAAAAAAAAAAAAAAAAATACAAAAACTAGCTGGGCCTGGTGGCACGTGCCTGTAATCCTAGCTACTCAGGATGCTGAGGCAGGAGAGTAGCTTGAACCAGGGAATCAGAGGTTGCAGTGAGCCGAGATTGTGCCACTGCACTCCAGCCTAGCGACAGAGCAAGACTCCATCTCAAAAAAAAACACAAAAGCCTGCACTGTTAATGTCGACCACCCGGAGACAGACAGGCCCTTTGTTCTGCTACTGGCTAAAACATTATAGGAATCAGAATGAATAATCTTTGTGAACCCTAAAGTGCGCTACCTGGACAAACAAACAACCTGGACAAGAACCTGAGATCAGTGAGATTCCAGGCTTTTTTTTTTTTTTTTGGAGACAGGATCTCACTCTGCTATCCAGGCTGGAGTACAGTGGTGCAGTCATAGCTCACTGCAGAGTGAAATCTCTGGGCTCAAGTGATCCTCCTCCCTCAGCCTCCTGAGTAGCTTGGACCCAGGGTGTAAGCCACTGAACCTGGCATGATTCGATTTTTACATTTAATTTTTCTATTAAAATATGTCTATTAAATATGCCTACTTCTATTAAAAATAAGCATACAAACACATATAGAAAACAGTATTTTGAACATCTGTATACCCACCAGTCAGCCTAATTAAAATCGTTTTGATATTTTCTATTTCTAGCCTAGCTGGAGGCCACTGATATGAATTGGATGTTTATCACTCTTGAGGTTCTAAATTTAACTCTTTGGGGCCTCACTCAATGCAAGGGCCTGCGTTTAATGGGACAGGAGCGGTATCTTGCAGCAGTAAAATCGTAGTTTTTTTTGTGAGACCACTATAATGATTTGAAATGTGTCAGTGAGATGGGTCTGCAGAGAGCTGAAGTGTTTCATACCCTAGATTCCTGACTAGTTAGGATTTCCCCAAGGGGTAAGAAAGTATGGCGGTCACTGAAGGTCACTCATCAAGGTAAACCTCAGACAGACACAGTTTGAAGAAATGTATGGTTTAGGAGTAGTGCTTTCCAAACTTTTTTTATTGTAACCCAACTTAAGCAAATTTTCTATTGTGACCCTGGACACATACATGCCACTGCCACACACACACACACACACACACACACACACACAAACCTCTGAATGAGAAGTTTTAAGAAATGATTATTATACTTATTATTTATTTCAGCTGCCTTGCAATAACATCTATTTTGTTTTGTTGTTTTTACAAAAGCTATTTTGTTCCAATAAATTGATTTCACATACCATTAGTAGATAGGTACCCACAGTTTAAAAAAACAAACCAAACCAAACCTGGTTTAGTGAACTGTTACTTGTTTCATGGAGCAAAAGTTTCTAAAAGGTATATACTCTGCTGAGTATTTTTATAAAAAGCTTTTCTCTACAACTGACCTCAGCTTAAAGATCTATGCCGCAACTTGCTAATAATGAGTCCCATGTAAAACTAAGCAGAATTCACAACTCTTTTGGGGTTCAGGTTATTCTGTCATGAGACTTCTCCTTAAAGCTCCTAACCCTCCTCAGCCATTGCTTTAAGGCAGCCTGACTAGATTAAGTAAACAGAACTTGAACACAGTGACTTAACTATACTTTATAAATTCATGATTGTTAAGCCACAAAATCAATCTTTCCAAATAAAACTGAGTGTAAGTCAAACTGCCAAGTGAAAAAGAGCAGCTATGGAGCTCTCAACTCTCCCTTTTGTCATAGTTTATCTCTGTACAATGTCAGATAAAGGCCAGATGAGGAACAAAGTGATGGTGACTGTTGCTTTATACTCATTAAATCTCATCTGTTTCTGTGGGACCACGCCGCCATCCTCCTCACCCGAGGTGCCTGATAATGATAGCCCTAGCAGGGGATTATAAGGCACCTTTGTTCAAAAGAAGTTTATAGAATTGGACTCAGAAAGGTACAGCTTGCCCTCCAGGGAAGCAAAGGAGAAAATTATATTTAATGCATATTAAACAAATAGTTGTTGGATATTATGAGCTAGATGGATCCCAAGATCCCAAAATGCTTGAGTCAGCTTGCTCCAAAATGTTACCAGCCAGCCACTTTAAACATTAATGAGGTAGCTGGTTTCTAAAATCTGGAAGAAGGAGGAGGTTTTATTTAAGCCAGCTATTTCACAGAAGAGGAAATACAGTTCTACCTCAGGAAATTTAAATGAGACTGTTGAATAATTGGGAAAGAACCTCTCCTGTGGATGAGAGGGCAAAGAAGAATTCAGCTGATTTTACGCCAAATAAGAAATGGGACAGCTGTGCTTTTTTGTGTATGTATTTGTGTATGTGATGGTGTATAATTTCTAGAAAAGCAGTTCTCAGGGATTTGGGTCTTAAAACTTTCCACTTTTAAAAATTATCGAGAACGCCAATGAACTCTTGCTTATGTGGGCTGTATCTCTCAAGTTTTACCATTTAAAAAATTGAAACTAAGAAATTTAAAAATATTTATTGATTCATAAAAAATGAACCTATGCTATATTAACATAAAATATTTTTATTGAAAACATTGTTTTCAAAAAGTTATTGAGAACGGTATTATTGTTTTATATTTCTGCAGATCTCTTCACTACGGCACACTTTGAGAGCCGCTGTCCTGAAAAGTAGCTTGGAAGACTATGTTAAGAGTGGCTGTCCAGGAGTGGTGAGATTATTCACGATCCTGTTTTTTTTTTCTTTTCCTTAGTATTTATTTTCTGCAAGAAGATGGATTACTTGTGCAAAGTAAAGATGAGAAAGAAAGAACATACTCATGTTGAGGAAAGATTATGGAAGCCCCGGAAAAACCCAGGCAGAGGAGTTTACACTTGGGAGACCAAGGAACCACTGCCATTTCTTAAATGGGAAAGTGAATTGATAAGAGCTGTGTTTGGGAGTAAGTGGATTAGAATTGAGAGAGAGAAGGAGAAATGCTACTTCAGAGGAGTGGTGTGGTGGGTCAGACCTCAGGTGTCGGTGGAAATGGAGAGAAAGGGACAAACTCTAAAGACTTTGAAGGCAGAATGACCTGAGACCTGGGTATAGGGAATAAAGGAGAGCGCAGAGACAAAGACAGCAGTTTTCAAATTAAAACATTTGAAGAATGTTTTTTCCCTTCTATCTAACTTTGCGACTTGGTTCTGTTGCTCAGGTGAGAGTGCAGTGACACAGCCTCGACCTCCTGGGCTCGAGTGATTCCCCTGCCTGAGCGTCTGGAGTAGCTGGGACTGCAAGTGTGCGTCACTTCTTTCTATCCAACTTCAACTTTTTCTGAACGTTACCCTGATTAAGCTAATTGAAGTCGTGTGTTTTCCAGAGTTGGCCAGCCCATCCAAGGGCTTAGGAGACAGGCTACACACTTCCCAACTTGAATTGGTCCCAGCTGCTCCCAGAAGAACGAGTGAATTGGTCCCTATGCCACCCCTGGAGAGCTGCTCGCTGCCCACTTGGCCGTGAAGGGCTGTGCGGTTCCCCTGCGCGCCAGAGCCTGCCGTGGCCTCTTATGCACTCCACCACCCCCATCAGCTCCCTCTTCTCCTTCACCAGCCCCGCAGTGAAGCGACTGCTAGGCTGGAAGCAAGGAGATGAAGAGGAAAAGTGGGCGGAGAAGGCGGTGGACTCCCTAGTGAAGAAGCTGAAGAAGAAGAAGGGAGCCATGGACGAGCTGGAGAGGGCGCTCAGCTGCCCGGGGCAGCCCAGCAAGTGCGTCACGATTCCGCGCTCCTTGGACGGGCGGCTGCAGGTGTCCCACCGCAAGGGGCTGCCCCACGTGATTTACTGCCGCGTGTGGCGCTGGCCGGATCTGCAGTCCCACCACGAGCTGAAGCCACTGGAGTGCTGCGAGTTCCCGTTTGGCTCCAAGCAGAAAGAGGTGTGCGTCAACCCTTACCACTACCGCCGCGTGGAGACTCCAGGTGGGCTGTCTTTATCGCGTCAGGGTTTATCTTCAGAGTGAAGGTCCTGTGGTCCTGTGCCCGTTGATGGAGAACGATGGGGCACCAGCAGGCAAAGGCGTCTCCCCAAAGAGAGAGACGAAAGAGAGAGAGAGGAGAAAGAGAGAAAAGACAGAGAGAGAAAGAGAGAGAGAGAGAGAGAGGAGAGAGAGAGAGAGTGAGTTTTGAGGGACTGGTCCAAAATTTTATTTCCTGGAATGAGGCAAATGTCCAATCAAAGAAGGTTCCCATGAAAACAATATTCCTGCCTGGAATGCCACAGGAACTCAATCCAAAGGGAATAGAAGTAAAACCCTGTTATAGCCAGTGTGAAGGAATGAAGATAAACTCCAGACTAGTCGGAAAAATCTAGAAAGAACGTATTTTCATTTGATTCCAATATGCGTGTAAGCTTTGTGTGATTTTGAAAATGAGGCAGATGTCTAATCAAAGAGAGAAAACGCCCATAAAAGTTTTATTTGGAGGTACCTGGGACAAGTCAGTAGAATCTTTTACCAGTTCTTGGGGTCCTAAAAGGTTTTAAAATGCCCTTGATAATGATGAGCTACAAAAAATAAATATCTTCCTTCCCCCTGCCACCAAGAAACTGAACTGAACCGCACTAAACTGAACTGAAGCCGGTTTTCTGGCTGCTACTTTGTTCAAGTTCAGGTAAGTAGAAGGTGTCTCATATCTGGGTCTGAAAACAGCCAATGAAAGAGTTGCTGGACATCATTCCAGGCAGCTATTTTTTTTAAATGTTTTAAATACAGACAGGTATCACTTAATGATGGGAATACATTCTGAGAAATGCATCAGTAGGCAATTTCTTCCTTGTGCGAACATCCTGGAGTGTACTCACCCAAACCTAGATGTGATAGCCTGCCACACTCTTAGGCTATACGGTGTAGCCTGTTGTTCCTAAAGTACTAGCCTGCGCAGCATGTTACTGTACTGAATACTGTAGGCAGTCCTAACCACAGTGGTACTGAATATATCTGAACAGATCTAAACGTAGAAGAGGTACAGCAAAAGTACAGTATCATAATCTTAGGGGACCACTGTCTTACATGTGGTCCCTCAACCAAAATGTGATTATGTAGTACATGACTGAATAGGAAAGGACCTTTCTAAAACCCTTCATGCACCAGTGTGTGTATCTGTATATATGTATATCCCTCCTCCTCTTGAAGCCTGGTGTTTATTTTTGTTCCTTCACACTGGCTATGACAGGGTTTCTGTGCGATTCTCTTTGAGTGTTTCTGTAGCATTCCACACAGGAACACAGTCTTAGGAGAGCCTTCTCTCTTTGATTGGCCATCTGCCTTATCCCAGGAAACCAAAGCACTGACATATTAGCTTAGGAAAATTGTCCATGTCCAATGAAGAGATGATGCTGTCTAGCCAGGTAGGCAGGATTAGTTTACCTTAAAACAGTATCTGGCAAGTGATTCATGCCCAGCCCACCTCAGTCACAGCTAAGTGATCTTTCAAGCTTGCAGAACTTAAGGAAGTCATCTACCTGTGTGTGGATGCCACCCACAGCCCATTCAGGGACTGAGGCCCTGGCTGAGAAGGTATTAGATGGTTCCACATGCTTGGCAAATCTGATGTGTTTTCTCTAAATCCTGGAGCGAGTTGCTTTCCTCCCTTCTTCCCTGCTTCACTTTGACTCTCTTTGCTTACTTAAAAAAAAAGTCAATAATGTCTAAGCTTATAGCAAAAATGACTTGATTCCATTTTGTGTTTCAAAGATTTGAGTTACATTAAGCATCCAAAATATACCCAAATGGAAAAGTGTTCATTAAGAAATCACTTCTCTCTTCCTGAATAACATAGTTGTGAAATGTAACAACATGTAAGAAGTATCTTATAAAATGTATCTGGTTTTCCTTTTGAATATTCAAAAGCCTATTTTTGAAGAACTATTTGACATTTTAGTTTTTCTTTCTTTCTTTCTTTTTTTTTTTTTTTTTGAGACGGAGTTTCGCTCTTGTTACCCAGGCTGGAGTGCAATGGCGCGATCTCGGCTCACCGCAACCTCCGCCTCCTGGGTTCAGGCAATTCTCCTGCCTCAGCCTCCTGAGTAGCTGGGATTACAGGCACGCGCCACCATGCCCAGCTAATTTTTTTGTATTTTAGTAGAGACGGGGTTTCACCGTGTTGACCAGAATGGTCTCGATCTCTTGACCTCGTGATCCACCCGCCTCGGCCTCCCAAAGTGCTGGGATTACAGGCTTGAGCCACCGCGCCCGGCCTTTTTTTTTTTTTTTAAATAGAGTCTCGCTCTGTCACTAGGCAGAAGTGGTGAGATCTCGGCTCACTGCAGCCTCCACCTCCCAGGTTCAAGCAATTCTCCTGCCTCAGCCTCCCTAGTAGCTGGGACTATAGGTGCACGCCACCACACCCAGCTAATTTTTGTATTTTTAGTAGAGATGGAGTTTCACCATGTTGGCCAGGATGGTCTCAATCTCTTGACCTTGTGATCCGCCTGCTTCAGCCTCCCAAAGTGCTGGGATTACAGGCGTGAGCCACTGCGCCTGGCCCTTAGTTTTTCATGTTCTGTAAGGAATGATAATGTGAATGTTTTACATATGGTAGATAGATTTCATTTTATCATAATTTAGGTGTGAATTTCCAGAAGGAAAGATGAGTAAAGATTATATTAATTTAAGGTAATATTTAAGCTACAGAGGTTTTTCTTACTCTTAACTTTGATTTTTTTAATAGAAAAAGTAGATTTTATATCCAGCTAGCTATCCATAAAGTAAATATTTTAAGAATAATAAAATGTTAATGTTAAACAAGTTTGCTGAGTTTCTATTTATCATAAAGCTTAAGTTTTGCCTTTGAAATCTCATTTATTGGCCATTCATTTAGATGCATTGAAGGCTGCATTTCCATTTTCTCTTCATTCACACATCCACTTCAATAATCAATTTCAATGCTTTCCAAGTTATGTGTGGTGAGGGACCAGTTTTTATTTTTGAAATTCCTAGTCCTTCAACTGAATACTTTTAAAATACAGATGAATTACTAGGCAAATAAAATTCTAAAAAGACTTAGAAAATACAAGCCTAGTTTTAAAAATTATTTATTTCAACAAATAGAAACTCTATCACATTGCTGTGAAAAGTTTCTAAGCACTAATTTCTACACAGACTGGCACCCAACAGTTGGTGAAGGGTCCCCAATCCTCAGACCACACTTCACCTGGCACAGTTCTGGTGGAAGCCAAGAAAGACTATTGCTGTGGTACATGATGATTTTACTCCATTCGCCCTGACGTTATTTCAGGAGTATAATTTCTCCTTTACATAAAATATTCATATTATATCAAAATCACATGACTTAAAAAAAAAAAGACAAAAGGGTTTTTTTTCCAGATCTTCTTTGCACCCCTGTGTACTCCGTAACTCCTTCTGCTGTTTCCCCCTGTGTAGCACTGAGATGTAAAGATAGCATGGTATTTAAAAGTGGCGTAAAATAGGAATGAGTGTCTGTAAGCTCACTGTCATATTTACAAGAAGCAGTTGAGATGTGGAAGTGGAATTTAGTAATTAGGGATTGCTGTGTTTTGAGTGTAAGTATTTTAAAATATGATCAGTGCACATTTAAGGCAACTGAGCCAGTCAGGTCAAATAATACCTAGGATGAGACCATCAGTTTTCTTTGCAGACGTCCACTGGCTTTGATTTTACCCAGATGGTAAAAATATATTATCTAGATATTTGTTATGATAAAGGAAAATGTATCCTTTCTTTTCTCTTGGTGCCTCAGATCTGCTGGCCATGAAGAAATAGAAGTCTCTGCATTCCAATGGTTAGGAGGCAGTGCATTTTTATCAGTGTTATACACGGTAGATATTTTACATTAAAACTGAAGTCACAGAGATTATTCAAATTCTTCATAAAAAGTGAGTGTTTATCTGAACATTGTTAACATTGTGATGAAGTGTCATTGACAAAGAAGCCATAAGCATTTGCTGTGTCAGCTCCTCACTTCAGACTATTCGTGAGGCACATCAGTTTTTTCTTGCCTGGTTGTGGAATATTAATACATTTTAGGAAACGTAATGGTTTATTATCCATGGCACTGTTTCATGGTGATGTTGAATGTTTGTTCTCTGGTGTCATAAGGCAGTATACGTGTGCAAACACTAGCTTGTAAAAGGGGACAAAATTATTTGTTTCTCTGCTACCCTCACCTGTAGCAGTTTTAGTTGAAAACCTTTCATTTACCCTTTAGAGTTTATTTTCTGTCCATATAACTGAAAATTATTGCTTGTTAAGGAAGAGATAGATGTATGATGTCAAAGGCAGATGGCAGACTTTGGGGTTAATGTCATTGTTACTGTAATTGTCTCTTTATTCGCAAACATTTACCTTTTTTTAAGACCTTATTTTTTAGAGCAGTTTTAGAACATTTATTTTTTATGCGTTTTTATTAATGTTTGCATGTGGTCGACAAATCACTCATATGATTAGAACCAAGATCTGTTTCATTCATACCCAAAGACAAACTCTTTTAAACAATTCTTGCTTAGTTCTTTCGTATTTCTCTCTATTATTACTAAGAATTATGGCAGTAACTCTAGATAATATATAAATCCTTACATATCTGTTTCCACATTTATCACCTTTAGATAATGGCATTGACTCTCTACCATAAAAGATGAGGATTTCACTCACTTATATTATCTTCTTCCTTCCTGCTCTTCTCAGTCCTTGATAGCTGTATTTTAGTTCATAGTTTGTATTTGTTTTTGGTTATTCCAGTGGTTTCCATAGTGGAATTTGGGGGTAAGAATTATCTGTCCTCAGAAGGGCATTGGTCTGTTGATTTCTAGTAGCCAGGGTTGAGTGGGAAGTCGAGGTCGGTTGATTCTCTTTTCTTTATAGATGGCTTTGCAGTGATCCTCTAGGAGCTTTCGGAATATTCCAGTTATCCCGCAATGTTTGAAATTCAAGATGGAAAGACTCGGTCTGGATCTTTTTTCATTAATTGAGCTCTGCTCACTCTACGACTCCTTTCAATATGAAGACATAGGTCCTTTGTAGCTCTTT
>NW_016107423.1:5047529-5062017 GCF_001604975.1 Cebus imitator | reverse complement strand
AGTCTTGCTCTTGTCTCCCATGCTGGAGTGCAATGGTACAGTCTCGACTCACTGCAACCTCTGCCTCCTGAGTTCAAGCAATTCTCCTGCCTCAGCCTCCTGAGTAGCTGGGATTATGGGTGCCCGCCACCACACCTGATTAATTTCGAATTTTTAGTAGAGATGGGGTTTCACCACATTGGCCAGGCTGGTCTCAAACTCCTGACCTTGGGTGATTCCCCCTAACCCTAGCCTTGGCCTCCCAAAATACTGGGATCACAGGCATGAGGCACTGATACTGGCTGCTGCTTATCTTTTACTTATTCACTTTTAATATTATTCAGTGTTTGTATTTAACTTAATAACTTTTAATTACTCACCTTGAAATCTTTCCAGTAAGGACACATAGAATGTTTTTATTTCAGCAGCACTACTGAGCCTGAAATTGAGTCTAGTCATCTAAATAATTCAACATGATCTCTGAAGGAAAAATATTCTGAGCATCACTTAGGGTTTCATTGCAAGCAATAGAAACTGATTTTGCCTTGGGGAGAAAAAAAGACTTATTTGGCAGAATTAAAGAAAGATGTAACAATCAGGTTGCCAGAAGGCTGGGTATTAGGACAGCTCTAGTCATTTCCAAGGTAGGAATAAATAGCAGGTCTCTTCAGAGTGCTGACACTAGAAAGATCCTCCTCTAAATGTTTTTGTGAATTGTGACATTTTGCTTAAGGTTCAGGTTACAAGGAGAAGACTGCTGCCTTAGCTTGACTCACATGCTCACTTTCTAGGTGGAGATGGGAACTTAGTGGACCGTTCCATGATGAGCACAAAGACTAACGGGAGTAGTTCCCAAGGGGAAAAACAGCTCTATCATCAAAAAAAATAGATAAGAATGACAAGTATCCACTCTGTTATGTACTGATGAGCAGTGTTCAATTCTAACTGTCTTCTTCCCTTTTGATCCTAGTGCTGCCTCCTGTGCTTGTGCCAAGACACAGTGAATATAACCCCCAGCTCAGCCTCCTGGCCAAGTTCCGCAGCGCCTCCCTGCACAGTGAGCCACTCATGCCACACAACGCCACCTATCCTGACTCTTTCCAGCAGCCTCCGTGCTCTGCACTCCCTCCCTCTCCCAGCCACGCGTTCTCGCAGTCCCCGTGCATGGCCAGCTACCCTCACTCCCCGGGAAGTCCTTCTGAGCCAGAGAGTCCGTATCAGCATTCAGGTCAGTAAGAACTATGGTCTGTGGGGCAATATGGGAAAATGGGCCCAACATGATGATTTATGATGGACAGTCACAATGACAGTCATTGTAACTGTCAATCATATAGTGTCAACAGTTTACAAAGCAATCACCCCTAAAATGATTAGGGCTATACCCATTTTGAGGCAGTTACCGTGGAGATACAACATGTTTTTGCTATGAAAGCTCTGAAAGCTCTCAGAAACTAAATGGATTTGAATAGTATCCCTGGGAATTTCCAAAGAGTTTTTTAAGGCAGTAGAAATAAGATTAAAAGACTTCTTTAATCTCGGCAGAAGACTTGGCCTGAGGACAAGCAACATGGAAGAGAAGTCCTAAGCCTCTACCTTGGTTACCTCTTTCAACAATCAAAGGAAGTCCTTGCCTAAGACATATGCCTGCATCCCTTGAGTGAGGCAGAGTGAAGCTCCAGCTTTAGCCAGTACATTCTCCCTTTCTGCCATGTAAAGCCAGGACAGCATTTTAAATATAGAGCTCTTCAGTTTGCTGAACTGAGAAAGCATATGGAATGGAAAGGAAGCCTGTAGCATGCTGTCATGATTGCATTTGCGGCCATACCTGTAAAGCGGATCTAAGTTGAGATAATGAATAAAAGATACATATGTACTTCATGAGTATGAGACAAATCTTATGCAGAGCTGACAAGTTCTTAAAGGCATGCATAAATACATTTGGTGCCAGATGTTACAATCTGCCTCATTTATTTATTCCTGTAATCTTTTATTTGACAGCTATTTATTAAAATCTTACTACATGCAAGCATTGCCTTAGGATTGCTGAAGGAGGCATTAACAGCTTAATAAAAACTGTCCGTGTCCTCACAGAGCTTATAAAACATGGGAAGATAAAGAGGGAATTGCCTTTTCCCCTCTGAGTTACTTAGTTCCTTTTGCCCCTCAGCAAGTTATGTAAGCATCTACTATAATATTTATTGTACTATATTGTATAATTCCTGTGTGGTCTATTTTTTCCATTAGACAGTGAGTCTTTCTATTTCTATGTCCAGCACAGAGCCTGAAATGCAGTGGTTGCTCATCAGTTGCTTATTTAATGAATTACCACACAAGTGTATTTATTTTTATTTATTTATCTATTTATTTTTGAGACGAGGTTTCACTCTGACACCTAGGTTGGAGTGCAGTGGCATGATCATGGCTCACTGCAGCCTCTGCCTCCCGGGTTCAAGCAGTTCTTCCACCTTGGTCTCCTAAGTAGCTGGAATTACAGGGGCACGCCACCATGCCTGGCTATTTTTGGATTTTTAGTAGAGACAGGGTGTTACCGTGTTGGCTAGGCTGGTCTCAGACTCCAGACCTCAGGTGATCTGCCCACCTCGGCCTTCTTAAGTGCTGGGATTACAGGCGTGAGCCAAGGCTCCCAGCCCACACAGGCATTTAGAACCTGGACATGGAGCTCCAGAGCATAGGCACAGGTTTTATGGACTCAGTAAGTGATGACTGAGCAATGCTAAGTATCCGGCACTGGGCCAGTGCTAGAGGTGCAATGATGATTAAAACAATGTAGTTGTCCCCCTTATCTGAGGTTTCAATTACCTGAGGTCAGCTGCAGCCTGAAAATATTAAAAGGAAAATTCCAGAAATAAACAATTCATAAATTTTAAATTGTATGTGGGAATGAAATCTTGTGCCATCCTGCCCAGGTTCTGTATTGTCCCTTTGCCCAGTTTATCTACGCTGTAGACACTATCCACCTGTGAGTCAATTAGTAGCTGTCTCTATGTGTTGAGGCATTACACTGCTTATGTTCAGGTCACTCTGATCTAATAGTGACCACAAAGAGCAAGAGTAGTGATGCTGGCATAGTGTTCTAATTGTTTTACTTTATTCTTAGTTACTGTTCCTAATCTCTTACTGTGTTTAATTTATAAATTAAACTTTATTGTAGGTATGTATGTATAGGAAAAAGCACAGTATATATGGCATTCTATACTATCCACAGTTTCAGGTATCCACTGGGGGTCTCGGACTGGATCTCTGGTGGAGAAGGAAGGACTGCTGTGGTCTCTTACCTTCAGGAGGCAGTAGCTATTGAGAGCAATCACATACAGGTAGCCTGTAGCAGTCCAGGCAAGTGATTATAAGGACCTGAACTAAAACAGGGATGTGGGGTTGGAAAGAGGGCAGTGAATTAGAGGAGGGGGATTCAACAGGACTTACTGTGGGGTGAAGGCAGAGACGCTGGAGGGTAGCTTGAGAGTTGTTCACTCAGTGTGGGAGCAGATGGTTGAAGTTTTGCAAGTGGCTGACTTCACTGAGAAACAACAGAAAGAAGTCATTTGAGGACAGAGCCTTGGTGAAGGGACAGGAAGATAATTATGTTGCAAAATATATATTTACATAACACACCTCCATGCTACAAAGACTTCCTGTGCTGACTTTGAATTCCTGCCCTGGTTACTCTGACAGGTTGATATTCATTTTCCTCTTCCTACCCATGCAGGACAGACCCCAACAATGCTGCAGAAGCTGGTTAGTTTCTCACTGAAGGCATAGCCCTTTTCATTTCAAAGAAAGTAATTCTTGTCTGAATGATTAACAGCAAAATGCCAACCTGAATAACAGACCCATAGATTAAACAAGAGTAAAAGGAACTTTTGAGATATACTGGTTCAGCCTCTAAGATTTTTTAAAAAGCTCTATTGAGGTATAATTCACATACCATACAACTACCCATTTCAAGTGTATAATTCCATGGTTTTTCATATGTTAAATTTTTTCAAGTAGTGGTGAAATATATCTAACACAGAATTTTCCACTTCAACCATTTTTAAGAGTACAACCTGGCCGGGTGAAGTGGCTCACATCTGTAATCCCAGCACTTTGGGAGGCTTAGACACGTGGATCCCTTGAGGTCAGCAGTCCAAGACCAGCCTGGCCAACATGGTGAAACTCGCTCTCTACTAAAAATACAAAAGTTAGCTGGGCATGATGGCGCACATCTGTAATTCTAGCTGCTCAGGAGGCTGAGGCATGAGAATCACTTGAACCCAGGAGTCAGAGGCTGCAGTGAGCCAAGATTGTGCCGCTGCACTCTAACCTGGGTGAGGGAGTGAGATCCTGTTTCAAAAAAAAAAATAAAGTACAATCTGATGGCATTAGGTGCATTCATAATGTTGTGCAACCATCACCACTACTTATTTTCAAAAAATTTTTATCACCCTAAACAGAAACTCTGTACTGATTAAGCAGTAGCTCCCCATTTGCCCACTTCCCCGGCCCCTGGTAAGCTCTAATCTACTTTCTGTCTCTATGAATTTGCCTGTTGCAGGTACCTCATGTACTAGATTCATACAATAGTTCCCCTTTTGTGTCTGTCTTATTTCACTTGCAAAGTGTTTTCACAGTGTAGTGGCATACAGCAGTAGTTCATTTTTGTGACTGAACAATATTGGTTTGTATGGCTATACCACATTTAAAAAAATCAATCCATTGGATTTTTGGATTGTTCCCACCTTTCGGCTCTAGTAAATAACACTCTGCTTTCAATTACTTTGGGGATTTACCTGGGAGTGGAAGTGCTAGAGCATACAGTAATTCTATTTTCAGTCCCACTTTTTTTACTTTTAACTTTTTAGAGACAGGGTCTTGTTTTGTTATCCAGGCTGGAGTATGGTGATACAGTCATAGCTCACTGTATCACTTCAAAGTCCTGGGTTCAAGTGATTCTCCCACCACAGCCTCTGAGTAGCTAGGATTACAGGTACACATCACCATCCCCAGCCAATTTTTAATTTTTTTTTTTGTAGGATGGGGTCTCATCATGCTGCCCAGGCTGGCCTCAAACTTCTGGACTCAAGTGTTTCTCCCACTTCAGCCTCCCAAAGTGCTAAGATTATAGGTGTGAGCCATGGTACTTAGCATGTTCTGCCCCTTGAGTAAATAGACATACTTAGTCAAAGACCTGCAAAAAGGCCATCTTGCTTTATAACTTTTCACCAGAGTGATAGGAGTCATAGTCCATTTTCTCACAAGGACATAGTTTATCCATGGTTTCCTAGTATGGTCCACGAACCCCTGCATTAGAATTGCCACCATTGCATGTTAAAATGTACATGGCTACATTTAGCTACCTGTTGAATCAGAATTGCTAAGGATGGGGCCAGGAATCTGCATTTTTAGCAAGCCCCGCTGCCAATTTTTGTGCATGCTTAAGTGTGAGAACTACTTGTATGGACAATTTGATACAAAAAGGAAGATCGATCCAACTTTTTTGCTGTTGTATTCTGCCATGGGTGTAACAAAACCATTCTGAACTAACATTCTGACCTGTATACTGACAGAATCAGTTGTTTTGTGCTGAGGTCCTCCATAAAGAGTTTTCTCATGAGTTTTTATTGTGTAATGAATTACTTCCTGATAAGCTATTATCCACGAATTCATCCAATTTGCCTAATCATGATCACTGTCCAGTCACAGAACTGCCATTTGGGTAGAAGGGCCCTTCTCAGCCTGCGTTGGGCACAAAGTTATAATCACGTTTCAGCTATTCTGTGTTTTGGGGGCGTATCCTGAAGTATCTCAGGGATAGAGCATCCCCGTGTCCATTGTACAATTCATGGCAACATAGAAGCTGAAAATTAGGCTCATTTCAGGGAAGGTTTAGTTTTCTCTGTGGTTTGCGAGCCAGATCACAGACTATTCTGCTATGAGGAAAGTTGGGAGAAGAGGTCTTGCATTTCAAAGTCTTGCCATGAAGTCATTAGAACTTAATAATATAACTCGAAAGTCAGAGGGAAAATGAACTGACCCTTTAGAGAGGCTCTCAGAACAACCAGTTGCTTTCATAGGGTACTCACAATGTCACCTCAGGAGAGCCTTGTTACGTTAACATGGTCTCTCTGTAGGAGTAGCGCTGTTCACCAAGCCCAGGAGTTTAATGGCAAAAGATGTCGGATCCAGCTGTCTTTGTGTGGTTTATTGATTTGACAATTCCTTTGTTCTACTGCTTTCTTTTAGTTGACACACCACCCCTGCCTTATCATGCCACAGAAGCCTCTGAGACCCAGAGTGGCCAACCTGTAGATGCCACAGCTGATAGACATTTAGTGCTATCGATACCAAATGGAGGTAAATTGTAGATGAACAGTGAAATGTAGCTATTTTCCAAAGTATTTCCTATTAACCCCAAACAAAGCAACTCAAAAAACAAAACCAGAAATGTATTGATTGGCCTGCTGTTTGGCATGTGTTTTAAGAGGCAAATGGCATGGCTTTGCATTTTTTTTTTCACCTGGGTACAGGTGGGCTAAGGCCAAAAAAGGATGTCAGCCTTTTTTTTTTTATTTTTTCATGGCTTTGCATTTTAACTTTGACATTCCTCAGTACCGCAGAATTAATGTTTTGTTTATCATCTTCATTACCAGAATAAGTTAACTTTTTATTTTAACTTCACATTTATCAGTTTGTAGTTCTTTTTTTTTTTTTTTTTGAGCTGGGCTGGAGTGCAGTGGCAAGATCTCCACTCACTGCAACCTCCTCCTCCTGCGTTAAAGTGATTCTCCTGCCTCAGCCTCCTGGGTAGCTGGGACTACAGGTGTGCACCACCACGCCCAGCTAATTTTTTGTGTTTTTGGTAGAGACAGGGTTTTGCCAATGTTGGACGGAATGGCCTCTATCTCTTGACCTCGTGATCCACCCGCCTTGGCCTCCCAAAGTGCTGGGATTATGTGAGCCACCGTGCCTGGCCAGAAGTTTGTAGTTCTTGATGTTTAGTATGGAATTGGGAACTCAAGAAGTTAGGGATTTTATTCTATTTGTGTTTTTACTATATGTTTACAGTGGTGTCGTTCGTTTGACCAGAGAGGTACTCTTAGAAATATACATAAATGGGGTTTTTACAAAATTTTATTTGCATCTTATAATAGTCTAGTGTTGCTTGACTTTAATGTTTGTACAAACCACATTGTGATCTTGCATAAATGCACATTTTGATTCCTTAGATCTTAGGGTGGGGTCCAAGAATCTGTACTGCTAAGCTCCCATGTGATGCAGAGGCTACTGTTCCATGAGCCACATCTTGAATACAGAGGTTCTGAAGAAGTTTACCATTTGAAGTACTCCAAGTGAATATTTTTATAAGCTAAGATCCTTTTGTAAGAGAGATAATAACCTCCAAATTTATCCATTTCATAAATTTATATTTAGTGCATATAGGAACATATTCTAGATGCAAGAATAATGAGGATGTTCAAGGAAGAGAAAGATAATCTGATCAATGGACAGACAGAGAAAGGGTGTGGGTGGCAAAGAAAGAAGGAACTCTGAACTTTGATTGGTTACAGGAAAGTGACTTAACTTTAGATTGGGTGTGAAAATACTCATCGGTTTCCTAATGAAATATCCCGCTCTCTTTAAATGTTTTTCTTTTTTTTTTTTTTGTCATGCGTAACTAGATATTCCACAGAGCAGAATGTGAGCCCCTCTATGTGGAAGTTTTTTTCCCCTAAATAATTTAATGTCTTATTCAGCATTATTGATTTGCTTTTTTATCATAGCCAAACTGTTATTTTCCATCTCTAGTTTGTTGGAAAATGATACTTTTTGCCACAAGGATTCAAGAGGGCACAATAACAGCGAAATGCCATCTCTCACATGTTTCTGAAAGAAGAGGTGACCTGCCGGCTTCCTTTTAGCTGTGCTTGCTTTAGGGTTGACAGGTTTTTTTATGTCCATCTGTTCGTGTCATGTTTCCCTGACCCCTTCATTACCAATACATGTGTTTATAAATACTCTAGCCATGGAAGATGAATGAGGACCGTGGGCTAGACATCTCAGGTGGGCTGGTGAAATGAGCCAGCCCCAAGCAGATCCCATGAGAGCTACAGGTTCTCAAAGGTTGCAAAGCGGCATACTTGTGTTGCAGCCAACTATGTGGTTAAAAGCATTAACTAAGTTTCCTGGTGAAATCATGAGCTACACAGCCCAGGTATGACAGTAGCCATGTGCTATCTGGTTTGTTTTCTTCCAGATTTTCGGCCAGTTTGTTATGAGGAGCCCCAGCACTGGTGCTCAGTCGCCTACTACGAACTGAACAACCGAGTTGGGGAGACATTCCAGGCTTCCTCCCGAAGCGTGCTCATAGATGGGTTCACCGACCCTTCAAATAACAGGAACAGATTCTGTCTTGGACTTCTTTCTAATGTCAACAGAAACTCAACGATAGAAAATACCAGGAGACACATAGGAAAGGGTAAGAGCAAAGATGTCATTCCATTAGTCATCTAGCTAAAATGTCAATGGTCATGTATGTAGAAATGCACCTGACCATCTTCACATATCAGTCACATGCCCCTGTGGAAGGGCCCCAGGGCTGGTGAGCTCTGAGATAGCTCTGACATTACCATGGGGGAAAGCACATGGGTTGTCAGGATCTTAGTCCCTCTGCCTCTAAAGTCATCATGCCGCCTTCTAGGGGTGGGTGGCATGGAGTGGGGATGGTGAAGACAAGCAAGATGATAAAAATGAAGAAAGCAGGGTGAAATTATTGAACAGAAGTACTATGCATTATTTTTGATTTGCCTAAAACTTGCCAACTAGGATCATTTCTGAAGAAGAGGAATTCTGACTGGGTGATGATTTGTATTGGGTAAAGCTCCCTTTGGAGCCTTAGCAGCTAGGTAGTTAGAAAGAATATATGTCTGGAAGCCTTTGGCATGTGATTGGGGTTCTCCTGCATGCAGGTATATAGCAGCTGATTGGGCACAAGTCACACTGGTCTCTGTTCTGACCAGTGATGCTTTTGAAGCCCATCTCATTGGTGTGAGTGTTGGTAGCAAATCTCAGCTGAGTGTGTGGTCTGGCTGAGGATCTTTAAATTTTTTTTTTTATATCAGAATATGTGGTATCTCAGAGTGATACCATGGAGTCCCAGTTGTAGAGAACCTTCAGTCATTTGACCTTTTCTTTCTCCATCCAGCACTTAAACCACCTCAGGAAAGTAGCCTGAGCCTTTTCTTTCAAATTTCCAGGGGAGATTCATTGTTTCCCTTCGTGATGCATTGTAATATTCTTCCCAACGCACCTTCAAAATGTCTCCTGTTGGAGTAAACCTAAAAGCCATTGTTTAGAAACAGGCTGAAATTATTCATTGATGTTGACTCTTAATGGAGACAGTTACTTTATGTTTATTTATATTCTGTCTCCATAGTGGCTTTGAGGCAACTTACAAGAAACCATTGCAGTGAAATGATAAATGAAAAATAGAAAATTAGAAATGGGGGTTGGGGGAGGGTAGAAGAATCCAGATATGTCATCGATAAGGATTAACTCTGTTAACCAAGCTAAGCAGGGTTGGGCATGGTTAGTACATGGATGGGAGAATGCCTCTCCTCCTGGGAATGTAGCCCTGTAGGTCTTAGCCTTATTCTACCTAACCCCTATTCAAGATGGAGTTGCTCTGGTTCAAACAGCTTTGACATAGAGAGCTAGAGAAGATGGTGGTGATTTTGCTCTAGGTTTCCTGACACGGAGGGAAGAATTGAAAAACTCACTCTGGAATGTAATTTTTATCCCAAAGTGGGAAACATAACCATTCCTCAAAGGAAATAATATTTTGAATGAATTCCTAAACAAGTTTCTTGAGCATGCCTTTACTTTCAGATGATTTTTAGAAGAACCTTTAGTGAAATCTCAAGACAAAACATTAACACATAACGTTGTGAAGCAGTTTGCTAAGGAGCTTTGCAGATTGGTCTGCATATTCAACATCTGCTGGTGCCAGTGGATCCAAAGACAGGATTAAAATATTAAAGGAGTGCTGAATGTGTTTTAGGAACCTGTCTGCAAGTTGCTTCTTCAAGGTGCTCCTGCTGAGGACATGGAAAGTCTGTGTAGTCTATTTTTGTTGTTATAAAGGAATACCTAAGACTGGGTAATTTATAAAGAAAAGAGGCTTATTTGCCTCGTGGGTCTTCAGGCTGCACTACAACATATGTGCTGGCATGTGCTTCCGGTGAGGGCTTTAGGAAGCTTCTAATCATTGCGTAAGGCAGAGGAGAGGCTGTGTGTCACCTGGGAGGAGATAGAAGGGAGGGAGGTTCTGGGCTCTTTTTAACAAACAAATCTGACAGGAACTAATAGAATGAGAATTCGCTTACGATCTCAAGGAGGGCAGCAAGCAGATCATGAGGGATCCTCCTGCACGACCCAGACACCTCCCACGGAGCCCTACCTCCAGAATTGGGAATCAGATTTAGATGTGAGATTTGGAGGAGTCAGATATCCCAATTATATCAGTAACTACTGTGTTGTTAACTGAGAGCTCATCCTTAGGGTTAAGAAGCCACGTTAGCAAGAGCCAGGACTGATTACCTGTTCCCCAAACTGGAGCACCTAATAGTGCTCCCCTTGATTCAAGTCAAGGGTACTCATGGCCACATGGTCCCAAGGCAAAGCTACAGTTTTCTCAGAGCTGCTTAGGAATTACTCCAGTGTGGAAAAAAAAATTTCTTAGACAAGCTACAAATGTTGCCATAAAGCCTGGCAGGGAAAAAAGTGTTGGCTCGGGAGATTTTAAAGCAAGGGCAGTCGTTCTTCTGTGAGATCACAGGAGTCTCTCTCAGATGCTGCCATGTGTTATCTGGTTCTGAGCAGCATGGCTTCCCAGAGCACCAGCCTGAATAAGTTAGCCGCAAAATGCACTCCTAGGCTATCGAATGAGTTAACTTGCTCTGTGAAATTAATTAATTAGATTTAGTGATATGCATTAGATTTTAGTGATAGGCATTCATCTCACAAATATTTACTGAGCACTGACATTAGATTTTAGTGATATGCATTCATCTCACAAATATTTACTGAGCACTGACTCTCAGCCAGACTGGACACTGGGATGCAGCAGTGGAAAAAAGACAACATCAGATTTCATGGATTACTTGCTGCTAGGGGAAAGACAGACAAGAAATTCAACATGCAGGATGTCCAATAGAGAAACGCAAAGCAGGGGAAGAGAATGGAGACTTTAAACCAGTGTAACCAGGGAAGGCCTTCCTGAGAAAGTGACATTTCAGCAGATGTTACCAGAAAGGTATCCCGATCCAGACCCAAGAGAAACTTCTTGGACCTCACACAAGAAAGAATTTGGGGTGAATCCATAGAGTACACTGAAAGCAAGTTCATTAGAGAAGTAAAGAAATAAAAGAATGGCTACTCCACAGGCAGAGAAGCTGCATGAGCTGCTCGACTGATAATACTTACAATTATTTCTTGATTATATGCTAAACAAAGGGTGGATTTTTCATGAGTTTTCTGGGAAAGGGCTGGAGATTTCCCAGAACTGAGGGTTCATTCCCTTTTTAGACCATATAGGGTAACTTCCGGGCATGGCCATGGCATCTGTAAACTGTCGTGATGGTGGTGGGAGTGTCTTTTCGCATGCAAATGCATTATAATTAGCGTACAATGAGCATTGAGGATGACCAGAGGTCACTTTCATCACCATCTTGGTTTGGGTGCATTTTGGCTGGCTTCTTTATGGCACTCTGTTTTGCCAGCAGGGTCTTTGTGACCTGTATCTTGTGCAACCTCCTGTGTTATCCTGCGACCAAGAATGCCCAGCGTCCTAGGAATGCAGCCCAGTAGGTCTCCCTCTTGAGGCCATTTTAAGGGCCTTGGTTTTTACTCTGTGGGAAATGGGAAGGTAGATTTAGGTTGAGGAGTTTATGTTGTAAACCAAAAAGTATCTGAGACAAGTCTCAATCAATTGATTTATTTTTATTTTATTTTATTTTTGAGATGGAGTTTTGCTCTTGTTGCCCAGGCTGGAGGGCAATGGCACAATCTTGTCTCACTCCAACCTCCACCTCTCAGGTTCAATTGATTCTCCTGCCTCAGCCTCTTGAGTAGCTGGGTTACAGGTGCCCACCACACACCCAGCTAATTTTTGTATTTTTAATAGGGACAGGGTTTCACCATGTTATCCAGGCTGGTCTCGAACTCCTGATCTGCCTACCTTGGCCTCCCAAAGTGTTGGGATTACAGGTATGAGCCACTGCACCCAGCAGAGGTCTCAATCAATTTAGAAAGTTTGTTTTGCAAGGTTAAGGATATGCCAGTGATGTGGCCTCAGGAGGTCCTGGCGGCATGAGCCTAAGGTGGCCAGACTATACCTTGCTTTTATACATTTTAGAGAGACATAATACATCAGTCAAGGCATGTAAGATTTACATTGCATAGATCTGGAAGGGTGGGACTACTTAAAGGAGGGGCTGGCTTCCAGGTCATAGGTAGATTTAAACATATTCTGATTGGCAATTGGTTGAAAGAGTTATTATCAATAGAAAGGAATGTCTGGATTTCATAAGGAGTTGTGGAGACCTAGGTTTTATCATGCAGATGAAGCCCCCCAGGTAGTGGGCTTTAGAGAAAGTGGACTGTAAATGTTCATTATCAGACTCTAGCTCTGTGTTGATGTCTATGCTGGAAAGATATAATGAGGCATGTCCAACCCCTACTTTCCCTCATGGCCTGAACCAGTCTTTCAGGTTAAATTTTAGAGCACCCTGGCTGAGGTGGTGATCCATTCAACTGGTTGTGGGACCTTAAAATTTTATTTTTGGTTTACAATATGATCTGAGTTTACACTTTAAAAAGATCCCCTGGCTGTTCTTTTGAGATTAATTAGACCGTGATGGGCAAGAATGGAAGACATCTTTTTTTTTTTTTTTTGAGATGGCAGTCTTGCTCTGTCGCCCCCGCTGGAGTGCAGTGGTGTGATCTAGGTTCACTGCAACCTCCGCCTCCTGGGTTCAAGGGATTCTCCTGGTCTCAGCCTCCCAAGTAGCTGGGATTACAGGTGCATGCCAACACACGTAGCTAATTTTGAATTTTAATAGAGACAGTGTTTCACTATGTTGGCCAGGCTGGTCTCAAACTCCTGACCTCAGGTGATCCGTCCACCTTCACCTCTCAAAGTGCTGAGATTACAGGTGTTAGCCACTGCACCTGGCCTGAAGATATCATTAAAAACTTTTTTGAAAATTGTAGTTAATGTTAAAAACATGCACTTTGAATGAAGAGCCTCTCAAGCAGGCTTTGTGTGAGCAACATGGCTGTTTATTCACCTGGGTGCAGGTGGGCTAAGGCCAAAAAGGGCGTTAGTGAAGGGTGGTGGGATAGGAGTTGGTTTTATAGGTTTGGGGAAAGTTTTTGGGGAGGGGGCAGGGGTGTTATGGAGTAAGATCAGTTCCTGTGGTGGGGGTAGGGGCAAGGAATATACATTACCATAAATTCAGTTACAGTGGCGGGCGGGGTAAGGGGTAAGGCGTAAGAGTAGCTAAGATGGCAGGGTGGGGTGCAGAGTATTCACATTATCATAATAACAGTTAAGGTGGCGGGGTCCCTTGATGGTTGATGTCCCGGGGAAGCTCCGTTGGGCGATCAGGGATAATGAAGAATGCGGGGCCAGCAGTGATCAGTCAAGGCTGGCAGGACTTTAGACTTTCTGGGTCCAGATGGCACATGGAGGCCTGACAGTTAATGATGAGCCATTCCCCTACTCAGTAAATATCAATTATCCTTCAAGTCACTTCTGGCTTGTATTCCTTGTTTAGTGACTACATTAGCTTAGATGGCTGGCCCTGCTAAAGGAAGGTCATGTTGCCACCCTATCACTTTGAGTCGTGGTTTTGCTAATGGTGATGATGGGTGCTGATTCACCCCACTTTCCATCTAATGGGTAGATCTGTGAGGTGGAGGAGCTTGTAGAAAGCATTTACTGGTAGCCATGTGGCAGTTAAATGGTACAAAGGAATTGAACCTCTGACTTTGACCTCCTAGCAAGGTGCTTTAAATAGCTACTAACAGTTGGCACTAGCATACCAAAAGCTACCACTTAAATGTCAAAGGCAATACCTTGAGCAGCCTGGAACATTGCATTCCAGTGTGGGACCTATCCATATTCTTCCTTAGAAACTAGGCAGACTGGTGGCCAGGCGTGGTAGCTCACGCCTGTAATCCCAGCACTTTGGGAGGCCGAGGTGGGCAGATCACAAGGTCAGGAGTTTGAGACCAGCCTGGCCAATATGGTGAAACATCATCTCTACTAAAAAGACAAAATAAATTAGCCAAGTGTGATGGCACATTCCTGTAATTTCAGCTACTCAGGAGGCTGAGGCAGGAGAATCACTTGAACTTGGGAGGTGGAGGTTGTAGAGAGCCAAGATCATGCCACCACACTCCAGCCTGGGTGACAGACAGAGTAAGACTCCGTCTCAAAACAAACAAA
>NW_016107423.1:5024194-5047504 GCF_001604975.1 Cebus imitator | reverse complement strand
AAAAAAAAAAAAAAAAGTAAGAAATTAGGCAGATCACTTGAGCTCTTTCCAATGACGTATAAAATAATAATAATAATATGATGATGATAGCTACACTCCCCATTGATTACCTAATATGTAAGAGACACACTGGTATGCATTTATATGTAATTTCTAATCCTTATAGTAACTGTACAAGTTAGGGTTATCAGTTCCATTTGACAGATGAGACAGCTAAAGCTCCATGAGTTCAGTAGCTTACACATGGTCACGCAACTGATGCCAGGAACTTGCACCCTGAGGACTCGGGCCCAGTTGCTCCCCTTTGCTAGAGGGGATGGACCCTCCTGCCCTTTTATCTTGGCACCCCTCATAGTTCCTTGTTTGTAGAATCGAATCTTTCAGTATGGAGTGAAAATGCCTATCATGTGCCACAGCCCTTGTGTGCCATAATCAACTCTGCAATGTTGGAAGAAGGCCCAGCTGATAATAAAGTACCGAAATTTTACAAGATTTTGCTTTTAAAAAGTAAATCAGAGAAGGTTTTATGTTTTCCTTACAAAAATATTGTGTGAGAAGGGGAGTACTACACAAAGAATTACACAGAGCTCTCCAGTACCTGGAGAGGATTGTCAGGATCTTTCCAGAAAAAGATTATAGAACCACTGACGTATAATACTGATATGACTGATACGTGCCAGCGCAAAAGAAAGCAAAGGGCAAGTTCCCCATGATCTGGGAATGATGTGATAGTCAGTCGAGATAATTGGAGGATAACACATGCCTGCTTTTTTAGACTGGCTTTTAAGATGGCCTCGATTTCCAGATAATTATACAAACCACAGCTTTGAGTTGACTGCATGAACATAGAACTTCAGGTAGGATTATATTTCTTGGAAATTCATGACTTAATATAATCATAATCAATAGTACAACCTTTCTGAGCAGTGACAATTTCTGCTGTCGTTGAAGTTAGCTCTGGTAACTCTTACAATGAGCCTGTGCTGGGTTCTTGGTATGCAAGAACACTTTGAGTGAGACTGGCCCATTTCTCTTTTGCGGACGTGGACATGTGGCATTTGTCCTGCCTGACATCTGTGCTTCCATCTGTGGGAAAAATATGAAAAAAAAAATTTTTTCTCCTTTTGTGGGAGAAAAAAATGATAACCATTAACCCTGGTTATTGGACTTTCTGAGATAGATCAAGCATATCCTTAAAATAATGATCACATATTCCAAGTCATCGCATTGTTTTTGGAAATGGGTTTTTTAAACCTTTTTATGGATCTTTATTTTCTTGTATATCTCAAGTTCTGTAGAATTCTAGTAATTCTTCTTGCTTGATGAAAGGAATTCATCCTGACATAAGGGTTTCATCAATCAGCTCCGTGCAGAGGTGTTACCAATAAGGGATCCCTATCCAGACCCCACAAGAGGGTTCTTGGATCTCCCACAAGATAGAATTTGAGGCAAATCCACAGAGTGAAGTGAAGGCAAGTTTATTAAGAAAGGAAAGAAATAAAGAATGGCTACTCCATGGACAGAGCAGCCCCAAGGGCTACTGGTTCCCCATTTCGATGGTTATTTCTTGATTATATGTTAAACAATGGGTAGATTATTCATGCCTCCCTTTTTTAGACCATATAGGGTAACTTCCTGATGTTACAGCGTTCGCCATGACATTTGTAAACTCTCATGGTGCTGGTGGGAGTGTAGCAGTGAGAATGACCAGAGGTCACTCTTCATCGCTATCTTGGTTTTAGCTGGCTTCTTTATTGCCGCCTGTTTCATCAGCAGGGTCTTTATGACCTGTATCTTGTGCCAACCTCCTATCTTATCCTATGACTTAGAATCCCTACCCGTGTAGGAATGTAGCCCAGTAGGTCTTAGCCTTATTTTACCCAGCATCTACTCAAGACGGACTTGCTTTGGTTCAAACGCCTTGGGCAGAGGGTCTGTATGTCCAGATGGTATTTGACTTGCTTCCTTTCCCAGTGGATTTCATTTCCTTGTTTCAAAATAGTCATTTGTTCTGCCTCTGAACACATGTAAGTCTTTTCATCTTAATAAAAGCAAATCCTAAAAAATATTTTAACATAGGATGTGATGTCACACCGTTATAGCCATCACACTTGATGTTGCAGGATACTTAATATCCTGAGAAAATGTTCACAAGATATTATTAACTGAAAACAAGTTTTAAAACTTCCTGTAGAGTATGATCCCGGTTTTCTTCCTAAAAATGCACATGGCTGAGCATGGTGGATTACACCTATAATCCCAGCACTTTGGGAGGCCAGGGTGGGTAGATTGCTTGAGGTTGGGAGTTCAAGACCAGCCTGGGCAACATGGTGAGACCCCATCTCTACAAAAAATACAAAAAAGTTAGCCGAGTGTGGCGGTGTGCACCTGTAGTCCCAACTAGTCAGGAGGCTGTCTCAAAAAAAAAAAGCACATAAAAAAGACTGAAAGATATATAATAGATGTTAGCTTTGATTATTTCTGGGCTGTGGCTTTGTGACTGGTTTTTATTTTCTGTCCGTATTTTCTAAATTTTCTATAGTGGGCGTTCTTGATCCTGTGAGGATGGGTGGGCATGGTGTGTAAGGGTGCCCTAGAAGGCAGCAGCAGTGGTAAGGGAGATGCCTCACATTGCAGCCCAGGCAGAGTGGCTGCATGTTTGAATGGCAGTGCTGGGACATGCCCTGTAGGGCAGTCGGACCCAAACAAGCTTGTTCATCTTGTTGTCCAGAGAGACTCAGTCATCGGGGATAGTCTTGGAGGACCAGCCTTATTATCAGCCCAGAGGTGGCTTTTTGTGAGTTAGGAAAAGTGCCTCTTCCTCAAGAGAAATTACTGCCATCTGCTGGGAAAGGATCGTAATAATTACACAAAGCTTTGCAGACTAGGAGGCAAACCCTGGTTTGCAGTGGTTGTGCAGTGCACAGCCCTAGGCACAGTCCTGTGGAGGACCTACCTCCATCCTCTGACCCAGGTCGTGGTGTGGATCTGGAAATCTGTACTTTTATATTATTACTATTTTTAACCACCCATTAACACATTTTTTTTATTGTGGGAAATTTGAAATAGACACAAAAACAGAGAGAGGAAGATAATGAGTCTTCATCTTGCTATCTCCAGCGTCAATAAAGATTCATATTCTGTGCCATTCTTTTTCATCCATCCCTCTACGATATTTTTGCTAGAATATTTTAGAGCAAATCTCAGGCTTCATATCCTTTCTCCCATCTATTGGAGTTTGTATCTAACTATATAAGGAATTTTTAAAAATACCATTTTTGTATTTTCCTAAAGCTTCTAAAATAGCTGTGCAGAAGAAAAGGCAACAAAGGTAAGGGATAGATCAATTACAAACTCAGAGGAGGTGTTGCGCCTGTTCTGGGACGTTTAGGTTTTATCCCAAGGGGAGTGGAGAGGCTTCGGCGTTCTCTGTGCAGGACGCTCTGCCTTTTATGGCGATCTTTTCGCCTCCCTCCCAGTAAGGAGGGTATCCCTGCACCTTCCTTCTACTTTGAGGCACCGACTTCCTCCTCTGTTAGTAGATGCCGTAGATTGGCACACTCTCACCGGCCTGCCCAACCTGCCCTCTTCCCAGTCATTTCCTGTCATTCAAGACAACCAAAGAGGATTAAAGACACGCTTTTGTAGTTCAACCCAGCAAACCCAAATTAAATCCAAAATTCTTCTGGTCCTCATTAACCACAAACACAGGACTCTGCACTCCCTAATCTCCTAAAAAGTGGGTGACAGTCACACACAAATGGAAAGTTGAGATAAAGAAAGGCGCAGCCCAAGGAGATATGTAATCCAGGATGTGGGCGGAACTTGCTTGAGCGTGGCATTGCCAGGGTTCTCTTTGTGATCTCAGGTAGTACTTCCTTTGGAGCATTTATTCCTTATTGCCAGGAGTTAGAACAGGCTGCAGGATTGTAACACTAGCGTTGCCTTCCACTTCTAATGCTTCTTAATTACAATAATGAACATATTAATGACATTTGATTGTGACAATAATAAATGTGATGTCTTTTCTAAACATTTCTTACAGAGCTGTCAGAATGTAGACTTCAGTAAAATCTGCACATGTTCATGCTTTTCCTGTACCACCTTAAAGGAATATTACTGGCTGGGCATGGTGGCTCATGCCTGTAATCCCAACACTTTGGGAGGCCAAGGTGGGTGGATCACCTGAGGTCAGGAGTTCGAGACCAGCCCAGCCAACAGGGGGAAACCTCCCCTCTACTAAGAAAATACAAAAATTAGCCGGGTGTGGTGGTGGGCACCTGTAGTCCCAGCTCTTCAGGAGGCTGAGGCACGAGAATTGCTTGAACCCAGGTGGCAGAGGTGGTTGCCCTGAGCTGAGATTCTGCCACTGCACTCCAGCCTAGGCAACAGAGCGAGATGCTGTCCANAAAAAAAAAAAAAAAAGAATATCACATAACATAAAGTTAACAAATAATGACCTTCCATGAGGTGAAATCCTGAAATAGATATGAAAACACAGGAGACTTCTGCTATTGTTTATAAGCAGAGTGGGATACTGAATTTCTTGAAACTTTTGTCTGATAGTAGTTGCCAAGTATCATACACTTATTTTGTCCAACCCTTCCAATTCCCGAGGCTGGTCTGTCAACATAGCCTGAGCATCAATCCAGTAGTTGCCAGGGAGTGTCGCAGTGAGGCAGCATTGGGCTCACCTGGGAACTATTAGACGTGCAGTTCGTCCAGCCTCACTCTGGACCCACTGAACTCGTGATCTGTTTTAATAAGCCCTGCAAGTGATCTTGGTACAAGCTAAGGTTTAAAAACCACTGCTCTACTTTGTGGTGATCTTGAATATGATACTAGAGTTGAAAGCTGATATTAGCCTACCAAATGGATGCAAATCACACCCTTGGGCTACTTGACTCTTCCTCCGGTGCTGGTTTCTCTGGCCAGAATCTGGCCTCCTTCAACCTGAGGCTGGGTTCCGCCTTTTCCTGGTGTTCAGGGAGGACTCTGTGTGCTCGTCCCATTGGCTCTGCTTGTCTCTCAGGATGCTGGATGACTGCCTACCTGCCCAGGCTCTTCTCTGCCTTGGTAGCTTTGCCAAAGTGGGCTGTGGTTGCAGATGCCCTTAACAGGATTGACAACCAGCCCCCAAAGACCAGACTCATAATAAAAAAAAATCATATCTATGTAATAGGTTTTAAGAGAATTATATATTTGAAGGTCATTCAATTCTAATACTGACCAAATCCTTAGTACTCCACTCTGGCTCCTTCTACTTTCCCTCTTGAAAAATCCTCCACCCACCCCCATAAGGCAGGCCTTTCCCCTTTGGAGCCCACAGGGATTGTTGTAGGAAGCAGTGCTTGCATTTTGCCCAGCATAGCATTATCTTTATGATCATAGGAGCCCAGCCAAGTAACTCTCCCAGCCACTTAGGACCATCCTTTTGTCCCCTGGTACCACTGCCTGGGCCCAAGGCCATTCAGGAGAGTAACAGCGAGGAGAAAGAGAAGGGAGAGGAAGGCTGAGGGAAGTGGAGGAGGGGAGCCAGCCTCTGGCTGAGGAAGAGGAGAGGCAGTGGCAAGACAGCCGTGGCCTGGATATCCAAGCTGTGCTTTAGCTGTGCACCCCTGGGTTAGTTTCTTCAGAGTGATGTGGCTGGGATACATACTACTTAAAATTGTTCTTCTCTCAAATTTTATTAAGGGAAAAGGAGACAATAAATATGGTGGGATGTAGTCACATATAATGCAGAACTGCCTCAAGTGCTACTTAGGACCTGACCAAAGAAACTCCCAGCAGCTCCATCAGTAACGTTTCCTAAATTCAAGGTTACGCCCACCGGGCCCTGAGCAGCCCTGGAAGCCTGTAAGTTCAGTTCTTCCAAAGTTTCACAGTTGCATTTTGAGGAGACCCCAAATGTGTAAGTACATTCAGGATTGTTTCTAGAAACACCTTTTAACTGGATCACCATTCTATGTGTAACCATATTGACTTCTAGTGCTGGAGACGTTTTTTCCCATCAAAAATTGGAGTAAAATTGTTCTGATACTTAATATTCACTAGACTAGAGTTTCTTCATTTTTTTCTAACATCAGCCCCTTTGCTATATACATTTACATTAAATCTCAAACCCAGACATTTGGAGGGAAAGAATCAACTAAAATTTAATTTGGGATGGAAATTAGCAGGAGCAACAACATTCTCAGGATGCGTTTCTTTCTTTCTTTTCTTTCTTTTTTTTTTTTTTTTTTTTTTTTTTTTTTTTTTTGTGAGGTGGACTCTCACTCTGTCACCCAGTCTGGAGTGCAGTAGTGGTGTGATTTCTGCTCACTGCAGCCTCCACCTCCTGAGTAGCTGGCATTAGTGCGTGTCACCGCGCCCAGCTAATTTTTGTATTTTTTAGTAGAGACAGGGTCTTACCATGTTGGCCAAGCTGATCTCGAACTCCTGACCTCAAATAATTCACCCACCTTGGCCTCCCCAAATGCTGGGATTACAAGTGTGAGCGTCCAGCCTCAGGATGCTCTTTTGAACTTTAATTCCAAGAATGTTAGATAAAGTGATAAAGGCTACATTTTGCTTATGAGTTTTTATATTACCGTATCTTAAAAATGTGGTAGAAATTTCACTGTTCACAAATTTAAAATAGACATTGTTTATATGATTTATATTAGTGGATGACAAACTTGTAAATGAAATAGGTCTCTGAGGTATTTGTTAAGAGAAACAGATTTATAAGTTTGGTAAATTTTTAAAGCGTCATTGTTTCCTCTGAAGTGGGTTTAATGTATGCACCTAAGTAACATTTTCATGATATTAACTGTGTCCAGTTTTAAATTTTAAAATTTGTATATGTACACAAAGGATTATTTGATTTTTTTGTATGATATTCACTTCATTTCTAATATTATAAAACCTTATTTTTGAAACGAATAAACAGGAGTGATGGGAGGACTAGTATATGAGACATTACTGATTGGTTCTTGGGAGTGATCGTTAACATAGGTTGCAATCCACTTTTTATTTTTATTTTTATTTATTTATTTTTTTGAGATGACGTCTCATTCTGGCACCCAGGCTAGAGTTCAGCAGTGCTACCTTGGCTCACTGCAGCCTCCGCCTCCCAGGTTCAAGCAGTTCTCTTGCCTCAGCCACCCGAGTAGCTGGTATTACAGGTGCCCACCACCATACCTGGCTAATTTTTGTATTTTTAGTAGAGAAGGGGTTTCATCATGTTGGCCAGGCTAGTCTTGAACTCCTGACCTCAAATGGTCTACCTACCTTGGCCTTCCAAAGTGCTGGGATTATAGTCATGAGCCACTGTGCCCAGCCACAATCCACTTTTAAGTGAATTTGTGGGAAAAGCACAGATTACAATTAAACTAAGTGGCATTTAGGTCACACATGTCATTCATGTGATCAGTGATCTGACAACCAACCTAATAGGAGGGAGTCACATCTTTTACGGTTTCAGGAATCAGTGGGGGAGGCACACTATGAAAGGGCAGTGAAGGAAGTCAGTGTTTTTGTGTCTGCAGGTGTGCACTTGTACTACGTCGGGGGAGAGGTGTATGCTGAGTGCGTGAGTGACAGCAGCATCTTTGTCCAGAGCCGGAACTGCAACTATCAACATGGCTTCCACCCAGCCACCGTCTGCAAGATCCCCAGCGGCTGCAGCCTTAAGGTCTTCAACAACCAGCTCTTCGCTCAGCTCCTGGCCCAGTCAGTTCACCACGGCTTTGAAGTTGTGTATGAGCTGACGAAGATGTGCACCATCCGGATGAGTTTTGTTAAGGTAAGGAGTGCTTGCTACCACTTTATAAAATGTTCCGTGAAAAACGAAACAAAACAAAAGCACCCCGACTGATGGGACAGTTCTGCAGTCAATTCAGATAGACAAAACCCATTTTTATTGAATTCTATTGTTTTTAGGTGGAGTTCCTCTTTGAGTATGAACTGTCTTGTTTAGCAGTTATATGAAAATTCTTACATATAACTTGTTTAGCAATTATATGAAAATTCTTGTTTAGTAGTTATATGAAAATTGTTTTGAAGAAAAACAAGTAAGGTAGCTGGTTGTTTTTAATGCAGATGACATTATGTAACAACAGCAATTTTATAGGACTAATGCAACAGAGATTTTTCTGTCCTTCAAATTGCCAAGCACTATTATCACTTGGTAAATGTTGGTGAATTTATCTGAATTCGGTAAGATACTATCTTTATTCTTAGAAAGCATACAGGCAGGCCAGGTGCAGTGGCTCACGCCTATAATCCCAGCACTTTGGGAGGCTGAGACGGGCAGATCATCGGAGGTCAGGAGTTTGACCAGCCTGACCAACATGGCGAAACCCTGTCACTACTAAAAATACAAAAATTAGTCAGGTGTGGTGATGGGCATCTGTAATCCCAACAACTCAGGAGACTGAGGCAAGAGATCTCTTGAACCCAGGAGGTGGAGGTTGCAGTGAGCTGAGATGGTGCTATTGCACTCCAACAAAAAAAAAAAAAGAAAGACCCCTTATCAAAAAAAAAAAAAAAAAAAAAGCATTCAGGCACATGGGGTAGATAATGTTTATGAATAGCTACAAAATAGGCAGGATTGGCTCTAATACAAGACAATAAATTAAGTACTGTTATAAAGGTATAAATAATTTGAAATAGAAACAACAGGTGGGTGTGATTAATTCTGAGAGTAGTTTGTGTTCTGTTGATGGGTATTTGTTGAATTTCTCATATTGAATGTTGTTAAGGTTGCCATGAAGGCTAGAGAACCAAGGTGGTTTCTTAGTGGGAAGGAAGAACAACTGGGTGTGTATATGGAAGCGAAAGCCTTCAGTTTCATCACCTGCTATTTTATCTGTTGCAAAGTACTCACAAATCAGTCTAATATTTCAAAATCTGGACTTGTTTATCAGATTACCTGGGTATATATGACAGTTTTCATACTGCCATGCATCCATCCAATGAATCAGCATGGCTTGGTCCAGGCATTTTTTTTTTCAAAGTAAATTTTATTTGTACTTTAAAATTACCATGATAAATAATTTTCTATACATTATGTTTTTATTGTTTATAATCTTAGTAATTATTTACAAAGTAAGAACAATATAGTTTCTAATTTAAAAAACAGCTCCTTGAAATCATTTCTCTTTCATAGTGACAAAGCAGTTTCATTCAAATTTAATATTTTAAAAGCATATATTATAGTTATATTGACAGATAACTTAGAAATCTTTTAGAATGTTCTGTTGCTTTAGAACCAGCAGAGGGCATCATTTGAATCATACAGTTTTTTTTTTCCAGGTCTATGTTTTTAAAATTAGGATGAAATGCCAATATCTCATAGGTAGTTATTTTACTATAATTAAATATAAGCTTATATAGAAATCTGATTTTCCTGATGACTAGATACATTTCTCAGATAGGCATTTTTTAAAATCATAAAGTTACACAGTTTATACAGAAGACAAACTGTTCCTAATACTGCAGGAAGTTTAAAATAAATCCATAGTAAATATAACTATAGATGATCAGTTAAAAAAAAATTGTAGTTGAGCAAACACTGGTGAGTACCACTAGGCTGATACATCAGATCTCTTTAACGTTTCTTTCAGCTCTGATTTTTACTGATTCTAGGACTTATTCGGTCAGTCAAGAAATATTTATTGAGCACCTGCCATGTGTCAGGCCAGGCCATGGGACATACCAATGATTTCTCACAGATCTCTGGCCTCAGGGAACCAGTATTCTAGGAGGGAGAGACAGAAAATAAACAACAGCCATAACAAAGAAGGTGATGGAAAGAGAAAGTCTAGGCAGGGGTGAAGGGAATTGGAGCACTGGGCAGTGGAGTCATCTGCACATCAGGGTGGGCCTCACTGAAAAGGTGACAGGTCAGCGGAGACTGAAGGAGACATGGAGCTAGGGCCAGGTGCCTCTGGCAGAAGAGCAGAAGGAGAGGGAAGAGCAAGGCAAGAGCATATGCCTGGAGACTCCGAGGAGCGAACAGGGCAGTATGGCTGGGGCCTAATGGGCAGGGGGATTGAGACGAGAGCAGCCTCAGAGAACCACAGCGAGGCCTCCTGAGCCACTGCCAGGAGGTCAGCGGCGACTCTAAGGAGATGGTGAGCTTTTGCAGGGATCAGTGCAACCATTTTCATGATCTGATTCTGTTTTTAAAGGATTGTCCTGCCTTCTGTGTGGAGGATAGATACTACACAGGCCAGGTTGCAAGTAGGGAAACCAGTTAGGAGGCTATTTCAATATTCAGGTGAGAGTCGCTCCCACCTGGAGGGTTCCAGTGCAGGTTGTGAGAAATGGAAGGATTCTGAATTGTGAAGGCAGATTAGATGCAGGGGTGAGAAAGAGTTAGGAAGATGAAGTTAGTTGCCTTCAGTCAAGATGGAGAAGATGCAGGTGTATTGAGATGTGCGTCCACATTCAAGTGGGGATGTGAGTAGCCAGTTCAATATAAGAGTCTGGATTTGGGGAGAAAGGTTTGGGCTCAAAATACAAATTTGGGAATTGTCAGCAAAAGGACAATTTTTAACTACCTAAGTCTGGATGAGAACACCAAAGGTTTGAGTTTAAACTGAGAGGGCCAGGCGTGGTGGCTCACGCCTATAATCCTAGCACTTTGGGAGGCTGAGGTTGGTGGATCGCTTCAGGTCAAGAGTTCAAGACCAGCCTGGCCAACATGGTAAAACACCATCTCTACTAAAAATACAAAAATTAGCCAGGCGTGGTGGCGTGTGCCTGTAATCTTAACTACTTGGGAGGCTGAGGCAGGAGAATCGCTTGAACCTGGCAACCACGTGGGAGGCAGAGGTTGCAGTTAGTCAAGATTGCACCATTGCACTCCAGCCTGGGTGACAGAGTCAGACTCCATCTCAAAATAAATAAATAAATAAAAATAAATAAACAGAGAAGACAGGGGGCTCTAGGACTGAGCCGTGGGATGCTTCAGCATTTAAAGATGGGACAGAAGAGAAAGAATCAGCAAAGAAAACTGAGAAAGACCAACCAGTGAGGTAGAATAAGACCAAGAAGTATGGTGCTTTGGAAGCCAAGAAAAGACAGTGCATTGATGAGAAGGTGTGATGAACTAAATCAAATGCTGCCCACGTAGCACAAAGACGGAGAGCTGATCATTCATTTTAACAGTATGAAGGTCTTTTTTGATCTTGACAAGAAAAGTTTGGTTGGCAGCTGCAGTGAAATGATTATCAGAATGGATTTAAGAGAGAATGGAAGGAGACAATTTGAGACAACCAGTATGGTTGACTCTTCTGAGGGTTTTTGCTGGAAGCAGGATAAAGACATAGGGCAGTAGCTGCTGAGGGTAGAGAAGTGTCTTGAAGATGGAAGATATTTCAGCATGTTCGTGTGTTGATGGGACTGATATAGTAGATTGCAGGAGACAAGGGAAGACTTGCTGGAATGATGTCTCTAGGAAGACAGGTCTGAGAGTGCATAAATGGGGGGGCCAGCTTATTTGGAAACACGGATAATTAATCTGTGGTAAGAGGTAGAAAGGCCGAGTATGTGGGTGCAGGCGCTATGGAAACGCATTTCTGATATCTTCATTTTTCTCATTAAAATACAAAATAAATCCATCAGTTGCAGATGTGGACAGGGATAAAAGGGTTGGTGGTTTTGGTGGGGAGGAGTGGTCACCTAAAGGGGGACGTGAGAGAAGGGACTAGGGGGTGGGTTGTGGCTATGTGCTGGGGACATCACAGGTTCACTTGAGGTTCTCAGTCACAAATGTGAAATGTAATCAGGCAACACGGTTGTGTTGAAATCCAAGTTTTAAAAAACTCTTCAGAGAATCACTGCTCCCAGTCACAAAACTAATTTACTTGGCTGTGATCTCCCTTCATTTTAAAATATCTTTTCATTGATGTATAACATACAGAGAAAAATACGTAAAATTAAAAAAAAATTTTACTGTCTCTCCTTTGAATGGTGATAAAAGGGAAATTGCCAAGTAAGCCAGAGAGACAGAGAGAGAGAAGACAAGCAAGCTTTGATAATTAGTCCTGAAAATCCCAGCATGCCTTCCAGTTCTCTCTTTACGCCTTTCAGGTCCATTCACTGGTCTGCAGTAGCCATTTTGTGTAAAACACTGTCCTAGGCAAGAAGGGGGGAACAGAAGGTCAAGTTTCTTCGTTTGTGGAAAGGAAAATTATTTGTCAGTGCTTCCCATGTGACTGGAGTTCCAGAACTCTCCAGGTCCAGATACCTAGTTGTGAACCCTGAGGGAGTGCACTGATTTGGATTCATCTGAAGGCATTTGGTTGGTGCAAGAGTTGTCCTGTCTTTACAGGAACGTAGAGGCCATGTTCTCTTCCTCTCAGATCTCAGGAGCTACCCTGGGGTGTGAGCTGAACTCTGTGTGGGGCTCTGTGTGGGGCTCGGGAGGCTGAGTTTAAGTGTGGCACCATCACTCAGCTTCTTTCTTGTTTTTCAGGGTTGGGGCGCTGAGTATCATCGCCAGGATGTCACCAGCACCCCCTGCTGGATTGAGATTCATCTTCATGGGCCGCTGCAGTGGCTGGACAAAGTTCTGACGCAGATGGGCTCTCCACATAACCCCATTTCTTCAGTGTCTTAACAGTCATGTCATAAGCTGTGTTTCCATAGGATAGAGGCTATTGCAGGGAGTGGCTTGTATCATTTCAGATTTGCAACTAACTGAAGTTTCTACAAACATGTGTAAATACATAGAAGGTATACTATTCCTATTTTTTTTTAAATCACCATTTGTTTTGTGCTTTTAGTTAACCTGATACCAGTGCAGTGCGATTGGAAAAGCAGGCCTTTTGTGCCTGTGCTATAATTGGCAGCTTTTGTGGGAGGAAACAATTGAGAGGCAATATTGTCAAAAGTATTCGAAGGGTGTTAGCAGAAGAAAAGGCAGCTTTAGTCAGCTGTGTCATCATAAAGCATGTTGTGTGGCCTCACAGAAGTACTGAAACTGTTTATACAGCAAAAGTCAGGAATTAGCAGCGCTAAAGCAAATAACACTCAGATGAAACAAAGCAGTGAAACCCCTACAGTTTAAATGATGTCACTTTAGCGCTATTGGCAAGAAGAAAAACAAGCTTGGACAATGAATTCTATGAGATAAGTCATAGAAACTTTACTTCTAAGGCTGACATACCCATAACTGGGCTCCTGTGCTGATATTCAGTGGTACATTTTAACCAAACTGTGATCAGAAAAGAAAAAAAACTGTGAAGCCAAAAAGTCATGTTCCCTCAGTCTACCACTGTAAAAACAGAGTCTAATATGGAGAAATAAATATGAAAATAGCATAAAATGCTGTTTCCCAAATTACAAGATCAGACCAGAACTTGGTCCAAGAGCCACCCAGGGAGACGCCTGCTTTCCACAGAGGAGATCGGATTCCTGTTGTCCTGATTGTTCGTGTCAGGCAGTCCTGCAAACTTTGAGTCTGCACAGCGTGCCAGAATAGCATGTGTTTCAGTCCTGTGTCAAGAAGCAGGTGAAACCAAAGGGTGGAGAAAAGCATCACACGTCGACTTACACTTTCTCATCTTCCCACGTTCAAGTCTCCAGGGGAAGGCACTCCTTTGCCATGTTTTTCTGCCTTTTGCCAAATATTAACTGCAGATTACTAAAGCAACAGTAAAGACTTTGAGAAAATCTAGATACATTATTGGATCAATGAGTTATTTAACCTAGTATCTCTAGTGATTAAGTTATCTAAAGTCTCATACCCGGAAATAAATTCCCAAGTAAAGTTATAATAATTTTTTAATCATCTATAATTTCTGGGAAGCAGTGGTACTGAATAATAAGACATCTTTTAAAAACATACACAATATTAAAAACTTGTTCTTATTTTACTTTAGATGATGGAGGAAAATCCCCCAAATTTCTAGGTACTTTCGTATATATATATATTTGCCATGTACTAAACACTGCATTGCTTGGAAAAATATTTCACAGCTTCTTAAAAAACGTATAATTTAAGATAGCAGTTACGCTTATAACAGACAGCACTTCAGTAATCCAAGAAGTTTCTTCATTAATACATTTTGTCTCAACTCTTTCTAGCTTTAGTGCACATGGTAGTTTTCTCATTAAATTGTATTCAAGGTAGAAATGATCATGTGATAAAAGATATATAATTGAGCTACTACTGTCACCTCTTATAATGACTAGTGTTATCTAATAGAAACTTTCATATATACACAATGGAAAAGAATTATTACATTTTACATTGAAACTAGGTGGCACATGTAGTGTTTAGAAAAATGTATAGTTTATTGGTTCATCATCTATGTATTGTGCACCTACCTATAGGTGTCAGGTACAATGTTAGGTACTGTAGGATCAAATGTAAATAAGAGACATCCCAGCCCTCATGGAGCCAAGAATCTAAGTGAATCTGTTTGCACAGACATCCTCATGTTTCAGAACTTGTAAAACAAAACAAAATAATACAGTCTGTCTTTTGCTTGAAAGAATGTAATTGATTTCTTGTCTCTGCTTTTTTTAATTTCCCTACTCTTCTGCAAAACCAGGTAATGGATTCCTGGTATAAATGCTACTTTTTTTTTTCATGTCTCAAAGTTGTTGTTGTTTTTTTTTCTTCCCTTTCTAGCTAAAAGTTTGTTTTAGCTAGAAATTGGAAAATAGGGAACATTTTCCAATAATTCTATATCTCCCTTTTTCTTGGAAAAGACATTAATATGGTGAATCTCATATGGGAACCATTCCGTGGGAGAACTTTGACATAACTTTTGCTTCAGAGGTCAAACATAGCTTTCATGATCTCTTGACCAGCTATCTAACTTATCCTCTGGTAATCTTACATCTTTACCTAATTAATCTAAACTGGTCGTTCATAAATGACATCAAAAACAAAAAACAGTCTGCAGTGGCTGTAATCCCAGCACTTTGGGAGGCCAACACAGGAGGATCACCTGAGCCCAGTAGTTTGAGGCTGCAGTGAACTATGATCACATGACTGCATTCCAGCCTGGGTGAAGACACTCTAGTCTCTAAACAAAAATCAAACAAAAAAACTTGCATTTCTATGCGGCTTTGGGAAGCCAGGACACAATATTGCAGTGAACCTGAATTTTCTGTGACAAATTATTAAATTGGCACATATGATCATCATATCATGTCTCATCAAAAGCCTTTATTAAGATGCTTGTAAAATTTGAAGAATTTAGAATTGATGAGAAGTTAACCCTTTAGTCACTGTAACATAATCATATTTTAATCAGCTTTTTTTTTTTTTTCCTACCAAGAGTTTCAAAAAATGATACAGTACTTGACTTCAGGCTTCTAAATGTGGTCATTTAGCACTCATTTCTTGAGGCAGACAATAAAAAAAAAATGAATAGCATTCTCTCCAGGATAACTAATAAAGAAGACATGCTAAGCCTGTAAATACATCAGCACTGCAGCACATGTTTAAGATTGCCATGGACAATGGACAAGGATCACGCAATAGAGAACACTGTAGTAACATTTTGATCTGCTCACAAGACCCAGAACATTTACCAGTTTTTGTTGCTGGTTTATTGTTTTTCTGTTAAAAAATCAGGATGTGAAAAGTTTGTTTTAGGTAGATGATATTTTTTTATAGTTGCCAGTGCTTGGGAACTATAAAGATGTCACTATTTAACACATATACTTATGTTTTGTTTTGTTTTGTTTTGTTTTACACTCAGTATAAATCAGGAAAAGTTAGCCAGCCACCTAGCATTTAGTCTTCTTTTGTATTATCTTTTAAGGATATGGATGTTCCTGTAACAGCAACAAAACAGCAACAAAAACATTTCATAAATATCACTTGATAGGCTTTGAGCACCTGCTTAACTCTGAATGTGTCCCAAATATTTAGTGTATGTATATATGTATATTCAACAAATAAAACAAAATATAACATGCATTTCACATTTTGTCTTTCCCTGTTAGGATTTTAATAGCAGAAATATATGACAAGTTTAGGTGATCCTGGCATATGTTAGATTCAAATTAATGTAAAACAGATCAACAACAACAAAGAAAGTTTCTATTTGAGCGAAGTTATGCTTTCTATTATAGTAACTTGGCTTCGGTTATCCATCAGATGCACACTTATACTGTTATCTGATTGTTTATAATAAAGAATACTGTACCTATATGTCTTTTGGTCATTTTTCCTGTAAACCTCATGGAAAGATTCACTGTATATGGGTCTGCAGCTCCTTAAGTCAATTAATTTGAAACCATTCTATTTTGAAAATGGGATGTTAAGTTCCACATGCTGTAGAGAAATTCGGTAGTGGCTTTGAATTAAACATCTTAGAATAACTGTCATGAAGTATAGATCTTGAAGATACTTCACAGTAACTTTGGAAAGGATATATGTAGAAACTTTTTCTGGATAGTAGCAAATGTGTGATATTGCAGTGTATAGGAAAGAATGAACACTTTTATTATTGTAAACATCTGTACATTGCTACAGACTGCCTATTAGGTGCTAAAATGCAACTGTTGAGGGAAAACTAAGATGAAATCCAAAGAAATATGAACACATCTAAAAATGTAAATTCTCAATTCCATTCACTTAAATGTCCTCTCATCTTAAAAAGGGGGAGGGGGAATCTCTATATCTAGAAAACAGCTTTCTTATATACTTGATGAGAATTGTCAATTTAAAAAAAAAAATAAACAGAGCCCTTTATTCAAAAAAAGTATCTTGTGGAACTCCAAACTATAAACACATGAAAGATGTGGCAGTTTAGATCCAGGTGGGGACCACAAAGCCTCCGGTTTACACTGTAAGTTTCTGGAGAGCAGTGATTGTGTCTTGTTTGTCTCTGCATCTCCCATGGTTCCTGACCCTATGCTTGCATCTAATATTTGGTACTGGCATTTTAAACACGAATACCCATGCCTTAACATATCATGGTATAGACATAAAATACTGTCTTTAAACATCAGCCATCTTAGAGAAGAAGTATTTCATCATCCCAGACTCCTCCTTATATTTACCTATGGTTCATATGCATCAGCAGGCACTGTAGACACTGACAAAGTTCCTGCCTTTTTTAAAAAATATATAGATTTATTTTTTATTGTACCTTAGGTTCTGGGGTACATGTGCAGATCATGCAGGATTTTTGCATAGGTACATACATGGCAATGTGGTTTGCTGCCTCCATACCCGTGTCACCTATATTTGGCATTTCTCCCCATGTTATCTCTCCCTAACCTCCCTACCCCCTGCTGTCCCTCCCCTAGTCCCCCTCAACAGACCCTAGTGTGTGATACTACCCCCCACTTCCAGGGCCAGGTGTTCTAATTGTTCAACACCCGCCTATGAGTGAGAACATGCAGTGTTTGATTTTCTGTTTTTGTGTCAGTTTGCTGAGAATGATGGTTTCCAGATTCATTCATGTCCCTACAAAAGACGTGAACTCATCATTTTTTATGGCTGCATAGTATTCCATGGTGTATATGTGCCACATTTTCCTTGTCCAGCCTATCATCAATGGGCATTTGGGTTGGTTCCAGGTCTTTGTAAACAGTGCCAAAATCAACATATGCGTGCATGTGTCTTCATAATAGAAACATTTATAATACTTTGGATACATACCCAGTAATGGGATTTCTGGGTCAAATGGAATTTCTATTTCTAGGTCCTTGAGGAATCGCCACACTGTCTTCCACAATGGTTGAACTAATTTACACTCCCACCAACAGTGTAATAAAAGTGTTCCTAATTCTCCACATCCTTTCCAGCATCTGTTGTCTCCAGATTTTTTAATGATCGCCATTCTAAATGGCATGAGATGGTATCTCAATGTGGTTTTGATTTGCATTTCTTTAATGACCAATGATGATGAGCATTATTTCAAATGTTTGGTGGTCTCATATATGTCTTCTTTTGAAAAGTGTCTGTTCATGTCCTTTGCCCACTTTGAATGGGTTCGTTTGCTTTTTTTTCTTGTAAATCTGTTTTAGTTCTTGTAGATTCTGGATATTAGCCCTTTGTCAGATGGGTAGATTGCAAAATTTTTTTCCCATTCTGTTGGTTGCCGGTTAACTCTAATGATTGTTTTTTCTTTTGCTGTACAGACGCTCTGGAGTTTAATTAGATCCCATTTGTCTATTTTGGCTTTTGTTGCCAATGCTTTTGGTGTTTTAGTCATGAAGTCTTTGCCTATGCCTATGTCCTGAATGGTTTTGACTAGGTTTTCTTCTAGGGTTTTTGTGGTGCTAGGTCTTATGTTTAAGTCTTTAATCCATCTGGAGTTAATTTTAGTGTATGGCGTCAGGAAGGGGTCCAGTTTCTGTTTTCTGCGCATGGCTAGCCAGTTTTCCCAACACCATTTAATAAACAGGGAATCCTTTCCCCACTGCTTATTTTTGTCAGGTTTGTCAAAGATCAGATGGTTGTAGATGTGTGGCGTTGCCTCTAAGGCCTCTCTTCTGTTCTATAAGTTCCTGCTTTTCAGGAGCTTACCAGTTTGTGGAGAAAGATGAACAAGTAAACCAATAATAAGCAGTGTGCTGTCAACTGTGACAAGCTGCTGGGCACCCCCGAGTGACATCTACAACAGGCCCTGGGTGAGTACCAGGCAAGGCTTCTGGGCCGATCCAAGTTGCCATCTTTCATGTCAGTTCTCTTAGTAAATAATCCTGGGCATTCCTAAAGCAGGTTAGTGCCTGCTCTCTGTGTTCCCATAATACTTTGTGCCCATCAATGGTCAGTATCAGTTCCTGCACCGCACTGCTTACTTACCCATCTCTCTACCAGGCTGGGAGGTCTTTAGGGACAGGAATACTATTTATTCATTTTCAGCATTTTCTAGCTACTTGTTTGTTTAGAAAGGCTTTTCGGGATCACATTGTAAAGGCAGAAATGGTATTTGTTTTTAATTCTTTCTTTAAAAATATCAGTAGGTATTTAGCTTCTCCTTTTCAGAATACAAAACATTGCAATCTTCCAACTGCATATCAAGTAACCATGCACAGCAGATAGGAAGCATGCTTGTGATTCAGTTTGAAAATAGTTATCCAGCTGCATAGCAGTAGCAAGAAACGGTTAAAATTGCTTTTATTCTAAGTGTTTAATTTATTCTCACAATGTGAATTTGAGTATGATAAGAAGTGTAAAGAATTTTGATGTTATAACACCAAGTTAACAAAATCTGAAAGTTTACCTCTACAAGATCACTGATGGTTCCATTATTTGCATGCATCTGATAAAAATGTCAGGTATGGCCTCAGAATGATTCTATTAATCTAAATGCCAATGTTAAATGTAATAAATATAAGGAAAATTATATTCGGTTTGGTTTTGAAACCAAACAGAATTCATACCTGCAATGTGTTATTTGGAGAGAATGTTTCCAAGTGGCAGGCTAACTTTTCTCTAGTCTCATCATTTAGGAAGGAAAAAGCCTAAAAATTATCAAAATAGGCCAGGCGCGGTGGCTCACACCTGAAATCTCAGCACTGAGAGGCCAAGGCAGGTGAGTCACCTGAGGTCAGGAGCTTGAGATCAGCCTGGCCAACATGGCAAAATCCAGTCTCTACTAAAAATACAAAAATTAGCTGGGCATGGTGGTGGGTGCCTGTAACCCCAGCTACTCAGGAGGCTGAGGCAGGAAAATTGTTTGAACCCGGGTGGCAGAGGTTTGTACTGATACTGGAGGGAGGCAGGGAAGTGCTGGGTAGAGAAAGGCGGGGTCCCTGGTGAGGGATCCACCCTCAGGCCTGTGGCCATGCACCTAAGTGAGAACAGGCATTCCTGTTTCACACCCCAATGCTGCATTTCTCAAGACCACTCTGACCTGCTATGCCCCCATCGTATGCCGATATAAATCTGAGACCTTAGCAGGCACAGACACAAGCGGTTGAACATTGAGAGGAGCAGAGAAAGAGAGTGGCAGAGAGTTACAAAGAGCAGGAGTGGCAGGGAGGCACGGCAGAGAAGGGAAGACCTGTCCGAACCTCCGCCGCTTGGGTTCAAAAGTGAGCCGAGATCGTGCCATTGCACTCCGGCCTGGGCAACAAGAGTGAAACTCTGTCTCAAATAAATAAATAAATAATCAAATAATCCACTGATGTTTAAGCATAATTTCAAATATTCTGAACATCATGCTGTAAAAGTGTTTTGTCTCTTGATGCTATAACAGTATATACTTTCTTAGACATTAAGTCTTCAAGCTAAATATAATTATACTATTTTTACAACTCATTTGTTAACACACTTGGTTTTCCTGACCCAATTATTTTAAAACAAATTAAATATAGCCCATCACTAAATTAATGTGGAAAGTGAAATTTGTCTTAATATCAATATTTAAAGGTATACTAAAATAATTATAGTACAATGTTTAAAACATGATGATACACAATAAAAATATTTCTAACTTAGTCACTTTTTTCAGACATCATGAAAAATGTTAAATTGATTATGTCTTTTCTAAGGGAGTTTGTGTGATTATAGATTACTAAGGGATTTGCAGAGAAAAGTTGGCAAAGATACTATTCATTTCTCCTGGTTTGGCATGAAAAGGAAATACAAAGCTTAGTGCTGAAGGCCTAGAGAGGGCTCTTCAACTTGCTGAAGGAGTGGAAAAGAACTAAAAGGAATGGAAAGAACTTTTGTGAAACAGTTATCCATTCGCATTATACTATGTAACTCGTGATAGCTTGAAGTAAAGGAGAGAGGCAGAAATAGGAGGGAGCTTGGAGGTAAAGGGTTTTGCATACTAAACTGAGACATTTGGACCACAGGTCCTTAAATCTGCAGACAATTTAAAGCATTGCTACTAGTTACTTTAAAAACCAAAAGTCTATGATAGACCCTCCTTGGGGCTCCCTGAATCATGATCCACTACACCCTTGCTTCAGACATGCTACAGATTGCTTTGGAAAATCACGTTGGAAGACATCTCAGAATTTGGGAGTTTAAGGCTCCAAATTGTCCCACTGCATTTATGTCTAAGAGTTTGGGTAGAGTTTAGAAAGCTTCGGGTAAGCAGCAGAGGGCACTCAATGTACAATAAATATCACATATGCTAACTTGAGGGAAATGGTTTTTTGATTCAACGAGTATGCGATTGGCTGTGTGTGGTGGCTCATGCCTGGAATCCCAGCACTTTGGGAGGTTGAGGCGGGTGGATCACCTGAGGTCAGGAGTTTGAGGCTAGCCTGGCCAAAATGGCAAAACCCTGTCTCTACTAAAAATACAAAAGTTAGCTGGGTGTGGTGGTGTGCACCTGTAGTTCCAGCTACTTGGGAGGCTGAGGCACGAGAAGGGCTTGAACCTGTGAGGTGGAGGTTGCAGTGAGCCAAGATTGCGCCATTGCACTCCAGCCTGGGCAACAGAGTGTGACTCTGTCTCAAAACAAACAAACAAAGAAAGAGTATGCAATCATTTTTCTTACATTTAGTTACAATTATTATAGCATACAATCTAGCTGGTCACTATTGTTTATGCTAGCTAAATTTCTCTTTTAAATAAGCAAGATACTAAGCAGTGCTTGCCTGGAAATGTGATGAGATTCACCCCCTGCCACTGGGAGACTTGTATTAATTTCCTGTTGCTGCTGTAAAAAAGTGCCACAAATTTTGTGGGTTTAAACAGCATAAATATATGTTACAGTTCTCACTCTTACAGTTCTTTAGGCCAGAAGTTTGAAATCGGTCTCACTGGGATGACAAGGTGGCACCATGGCTAGTTCTTTCTGGAAGCTCTAGGGGGAATCAGTTTTTCGCCTTCTTTTTAGCATCTGGAGGCTGCCTGCATTCCCTTAACTAGCAGTGCTTTTCTTGAATCTCTCCAACCTGTCGTTTCCATCGTCACATCTCCTATTTCTTCCTCCGGAAGCGACCGTTCCTCTTGTAAGGACACCTGTGATTACATTTAGAGCCCATCCAGATAATTCAGGTTGATCTCTCCGGATAATTCAGGTTGATCTCTCCATCTCCGAATCCTCAATTTAAGCACCTCTGCAAAGTCTCTTTTGCCACATAAAACAACATCAACAAGTCCTGGGAATTAGCACATGGATATCTTTGGGGGCTATTATCCAGCCTATCACAAGTCTCTACTACTGATACTGGAGGGAGGCAGGGAAGTGCCGGATAGAGAAAGGCGGGGTCCCTGGTGAGGGATCCACCCTCAGGCCTGTGCCCACGGACCTAAGTGAGAAGAGACATTCCTGTTTTCACACCCAAATGCTGCATTTCCCAAGACCACTCTGACCTACCATGCCCCATCTTGTGCCAATATAAATCTGAGACCTTAGCAAGCACAGACACAAGTGGTTGACCATTGAGAGGAGCAGAGAAAGTGGCAGAGAGTGACAAAGAGCGGGAGTGGAAGGGAGGCACGGCAAAGAAGGGAAGGGGTGTCTGAACACTTCCTGTTCCCCATCCATCTCGCTGTCAGCCACCACCACTCAATAAAACCTTGCACTCATCCTTCAAGCCCATGTGTCATTCAATTCTTGCGGTACACTGGGCAAGAACTTGGGATACAGAAACCTGTCACACTGGCCACTGCCCTTGCAATAAGACAGAGGGTCTATCGAGCTGATTAACATGATCTGTCTGCAGATGACAAAGCTGAAAAGACTACACGTAACACAAGCCCACTTGGAATTCAGGAGTCACAGACACCCATCCCTAGACGCTGCCATGAGGCCGGAGCCCAAAAGCACTCCCCACAGCCTCGGCACCTGCCTGTCTGCATGCTCCCCCTAGGGGTTTGAGCAACGGGAGACCAAAGGAGTGAGCCATACCCGTGTTGCAAGCCCTGCAAGGGGGATAAGGGAACTCTCATTTCACTAGTTCATCTTGCACTCTAATCAGAACCATTATTAATGGAAGTTAATGGTTAAAATCCATTTGTTGTTAATGTTATTAGGTTGTATCCATTTCCTTTAACACAGGGTCCTTCTTACAGCTGTCAGCTGTCCAATAAACCAAGAATTTGACTAAATAACTATGGTAGGTTTTACTTCAGTGACCTCCAATGAGCCACACACATCCCAGTGTTGATAGCCACCCACATGACTTTGGGTTAGCTGTGTGACCTAATTGGGCATGTTAGCAAGCTTTATGCAACCAGAGGTAAGAATGAGTACTTGCACAATGGGACATGTCTTCTTGGAACATCGCTCTTGAGAGCAAGCCCCCATGTTAGACTACTGAATGAAGAAATGTCTGTGGGCTGGGTGCAGTGGCTCATGCCTGTAATCTCAGCACTTTGGGAGGCCAAGGCAGGTGGATCATCTGATGTCAGGAGTTCAAGACCAACCTGGC
>NW_016107423.1:4998833-5024009 GCF_001604975.1 Cebus imitator | reverse complement strand
AAAAAAAAAAAAAAAAAAAAAAAAGAGAGACAGAGATGTCTGTGGACAGAGTCCCTGGAGAAGGGGCCAGCAGAATCTCTAAAGGGCAGACAGTCAGTAGTTTTGGCTTTGTGGGCCAGGTGGCCTCTGTGATTGTCACACTCAGCGCTGTCACTGTAGTGCAAAAGCACATAAGTGAATGAGTGTGGCGTGGTTATGTTCCAATAAAACTTTTTGGGCACTGAAATTTGAATTTCATATAATTGTCACATATCATAAAATATTTTTCTTCTCAATTTTTTTCAATGATTAAAAAATGTAAAAGTGATTTAATTACTGAAAATGTAGAAACTACTGCTCATGGCAGTACAAAAACTGAGCACGGGTTGGATTTGCTTAGGGGCCTTTGGTTTGAAGCCTCCGGTTCTGGAGGATGGGAGGTCATTTTTACTGTTCAGTCACAGCCACATCCCATCTGAATGCAGCCTCCTGAAATATCCCAAGCAAGACTACCAGATGAAACTCTCTGTTAAGCTCAGCCAACCCACAACATCGTGAGGAAAAAGAAAAAAAAATGGTTGTTATGTGAACCACTGTGTTTTAGGGCTTTTCATTTATCTAACACACTGAAATAGTACCCAAACCTGTAGTTGTGCCTATCATCAGGTGTTTGGAATTTTGATAAAACGTTGCCTGCTGTTCGTCAAGAGGCCACAGGTAAGCAGCTTATCACAAAATTGAGGCAGCACCTGCAGTTTATTATATGGTTGCTGCTCTGGTCCTGATCAATAGCTTGTTCAACTTGCTATGCCTGTATGTCAGCTATTGAAGAGATTTCTGTTCAAAATTCTTACTTCCTTTTCCAAGGTCATGTGAGAAGGCTTGCCATTTTGGTTGCCGGAAATGAACCCATCACTTCCTGCCTCCTAACAATAGAGGCAGGAGACAGCCAGTTGCCTAGGCAGATAGGAAATGGTTCCCAGAGAACCTCTGACCCGTCCAGGTCATTGTGCATGGGGGCTTGCCTAAACATGCCCATGGTAAAAAATTCTGTCCCTTAATATGTGTGCAGTAAGGGAAATAAATCAATGTGGAGTGGCTCAACTAAGGGCCCACAATGTGCACTGAGGGACTGGGGCGTAGCTACCAGGAATTCATGCCTTATGCAGGGGCGGAGCCTGGTCTTCGGCTTGTTTGCAGTGGCTTGCTATTCAATTTGTGAGATGGGAGCCTGCTGGTAAGTTCCCCCGTTTGTTTGCTGAGAGCTTTCTTTTAGCCTAATAAATTCTGCTCTCCTCACCCTTCAATGTACCTAATTTTTCCTGGCCATGAGACAAGGACCCAGATTTAGCTGAACTAAGGAGCAAAAAATCCTGTATTATTAACACTAGCAGTGAACTATTACATTCCCCAGAAAGGGCACAGTGTAGGTGGTCAGGCAGAACTGGCCTCTGAGGACGCTGCTGTTCCTGCCACTGCTGTGCTTGGCAGTCACCACAGTGGCCCCAGTATCTGACCTTCAGCATGCAGCCAGAGAGACACTCAGGGACTGGTGACCTGCTGCTCAGAAAGCACTCTGCACTCAGCCTTCCTCTCCAAACTGGGCCCCTGAGAGTTGCTCTGAGTGTCTCAGTTTTAAGCTTTTCTTCTGCTTCAGAACGGGCAATGCCTGACCTGGGCAGGGGCCAGAGTCACTTTCATTTGCTAACAAAGCAGGACATGTTGGGGAAAGTGAGATACTGAGTGGACTTTATAACTCATTGAAGGTAGCCAATGTCTGGGACTAATTGCAAAAGGCAATTGATTCTTTGTTGTTGGCATTAAAGAGGTGAACAGGAAATAGAGGAGACACAGTAATGTATCATTTGGGCATGTTACCCAGAGAAGGGCACCCAGGTAAGAGAGCAATGCTTGGTTTTTCTTGGATAAGCATTTTCCTGGCCAGAAAGTTCCACTTAACTAGCACAAGAGACAGGGTGTACATGTCATGATGGATAGTTTAAAAAAAAAAAAGGCCAGCTCTTCAAGTATAAGAGGAACCCCAAAATAAGAGTCTCGGCACACCTTGCTATAAAGCAAACTTGAGTTTCCATATTGGCAGACAATTTTAGGTTTTCTTAGAAGAATACTGATCTCTTTAATACTCGGTTTCCTTCATTGTTTGTTTTCTTTGTGTTTGGAGACAGGCTCTTGCTGTGTCACCCAGGCTGGAGTGCAGTGGCAGGATCAGAGCTCACTGCAGCCTCAACCTCCTGGACTCAAGCAATCCTCCCACCTCAACTTCCCGAGTAGCCCAGATAATTTTTGTATTTTTTGTAGAGACAGGGTTTCTCCATGTTACCCAGGCTGGTCTTAAACTCCTGGGCTCAGGTGATCTGCTTGCCTTGGCCTCCTAAAGTGCTGGGATTACAGGTGTGAGCCACTAAGCTGGCTGGTTTCCCTCATTTTCTGAAAAACAGTATGCTGTCACAATTACCCTCACTGTGCCCCCTACAAGTGTCTGCAGATGACTCTAATGAGCATGATGGTGAAGTGCAGGTATGGATTTATAGTTTAACGATATATTACCATAATAAACACTAACAATTTTAATGCTAATATTTAATGTTAATTAATATATTACTATTAACATATCCTGTTGCTTATTAGATTTTCAAAGGCAACTGGTATAAAATCTAATTAGTGCTGACTGTGGTCTCCAATTTAAGAACAGTAAATCATTTGAGTTGCAATTATAGGAGGAAAAGAAACAGAAAATCCCACTGGTCATAACTTACCTTCTGGTTGTTTTCCTCGGCCTTCTGTTTTTGTTTTCATGCTTCATATACTCCTGGGTCCTCTAAAGCCCAAGCTTCAGATAGCTCATAAAAATCATCTGTGCTTATGGAATACATCTTAAAACAGGCTACATCCTTTTCTGCTACTAGGGTAAAACTGAAGAGGAAAGATTTATTTTGCTGCAGATTTTTTAAAAAGTTCACTTCCAATGCTTTAGAATAATCCAAACAACTATTTGGAAGATGGAGTACTCTATGTTAAGGGTAATAGGGGAAATAACTTATCTTTTCATGAAAGGTGAGATCAATTCACCTAATTATTAAATATGTCAAGTATTTTCATTAAAATGTTTTTAAAGCAACTGTTAACTTGAAACTCAATAAAAGCAGTATTCAAATCAGATTATTTTTTCTATAGTGAGGCAAATCTGCTAGATAAATGATAGTTCAGCCCATTTTCAAATAAACTGCTATCTGAACACAGGTCCTAAACTATGTACCTTCAACAGTATCTGTGGTCATGAGTATAATATTCATTTTTTTCTAGCTAAGGAAGTTAGAAACTAAAGACAGTTAGGAACTGGGGATGCAATAATGATTTCAAAAAATACTAAATTTCCATTTCAATGAGTTACACAAAGCAATTGGAACTATTTGACAATATTTATATTAATTATATTTTCTAATTCTAGAAAAAGAAATGGGAATCATTATAAACCAGTAATCATTTGAAAGATTCCACTTGAGACTTTTAAAACTAAGACTAGAAACCCAGAAGCCATAAAAGAAATGTCAGACATTGAAATACACAAAAATTAAAAGCTTCTATGGCAAAAGATACCATAAAAAAGTAAATGAACACATTTTAGATTTGGACTAAAAAAGAGATAAAAGTGACAAAGAGTTAAATTTCATGATATTAATCAGAGTTTTACACACTGAGCTTGAAAAACGGAACAGAAAATAAGCAAAAGATATGACTAAGCAATTCACAGAACAGCAAATTTAAATAAGCAGCAAGCATATAAAAAGAGGCTTTAGGCTGGGCACAGTGGCTTACACCTGTAGTACTAGCATTTTGGGAGGCTGAGGGGGGCAAACTGCCTGAGCCCAGGGGTTCAAGACCAGCCTGGGCAACATGGCAAAAACTCATCTCTACGAAAATTTTGAAAATTAGCCAGGTGTAGTGGTATGTGCCTGTGGTCCCAGCTACTCAAGAGGCTGAGGTAGGGGGATCACTTGAGCCCAGGAGGTTGAGGTTGCAGTGAGCTGAGACTGTACCACTGCACTCTAGCCTGGGCAACAGAGTGAGACCCTGCCTCAAAAAGAAAAAGAAAAAGAGATACTTTATCAGTATTTCAGGAAATGCTGTAGATGTGAGAGAAATTAATTCTTTTTCATTTGCTGGTAAACATGTTAAGTGCTACAGATTTCCTGGGGAAAGGAATATAACAACATCTGTTTAAAGGAAACTTATAACCCTTTACTCAGCAATCCCACTTCTGGAAGTCAATCCCAAGGCCATAAAACCTCCAATGTATACCAGTATGTAAGGACACATTACAAGGATGTCTGCTGCAGCACTGTTCATAGTGGTGGAAAACAAGACACCAAGTGAATGCCTGTCAACAATGGAATGGCTGAATAAATGATGGTGCATTCCCATCAAGAGATGCTCTGCAGCCATCTAAAGGAATGACTTAGAGCTATACAAGTGACTCAGAGGGACTTCTACACAGTTCTGGTGCATTAAAAAAAAAAAGCAATATGCTGACAAGCATGTATAATATGCCCACACTTTTATGTAACAGTGACAATTCTAAATGTATATATGTGTTCATATATAATTATATAAACATGAAAAAAATACAGACTACATACTGGGTAGTTGACAAAGGTTGCCTGGAAGTTGGGTGGTGCATGGAAGACAGAGGGTAAGAAAATTTTAAAAAGGAACAGAAGAGGGTATAAAGTTAAACAAAACTCCTTCAATATATACAATATGATTATTAATGTATTTATATAAAATTGTGTGTAAGCATACAGAAAGTTTCATTTTGAAACATTTAATTGTTTAGCACTTATTGAAGGGCCTACTGTGTTAGAATAAGCACTTGCAGCTGGGCGCAGTGACTCAATGCCTATAATCCCAGCACCTTGGGAGGCCAAGGTAAGCAGATCACTTGAGGTCAGGAGTTCGAGACCAGCCTGGCTAACATGGTGAAATCCTCTCTCTACCAAGAATACAAAATTAGCCAGGCATGGTGGTGCACACTTATAATCCCAGCTACTCGGGAGGCTGAAGCAGTAGAATCGCTTGAACCCAGGAGGCAGAGGCTGCAGTGAGTTAAGATTGCACCACTGCACTCCATCCTGAGCGACAGTGAAACTCCATCTCAAGAAAAAAGAAACTAGGCACTTTAAAGTATTAGTTTTTACTTTAGCAACAGCATGCTATTCTGAAAAGAGCATCATTTCTAGAGACAATTTTAGGTTCAAATCTTGGTTCTGCCTCTAACAGTACAACCTGTTTTATACGTCACTTTAACTTCTCTGAGTTCCTTTCCTCATCCCAAAACAAGGACAAGACTACATGCCTTGCAATCTTTTGAGGTTCAACTATATTAGTACATACGAAAATATTTCCTAAAATAATATAATTAAGGCTAGTTAACATAAAATTTATCTTTTAACACATTCCAAAAATCAAGGCTTAATTTGTGCAAAGCCTTTATTCTTATGGCCCAGTAATGGTGCATCCACTGCCAAAATGCAAGGGGCATGTCCAGATTGCATCGGCCTATGACTGAAGCTTACAACAGTATGGAGTAAGTCATTTGGAATCAGAGGGCCTGGATATAAGTGATTCAGTAGCTGTGCGGTCTTGAGCAAGTGGTTTAACCTTTTCAGCTTTGCTTCTGTGTTTATAAACTAATAATTGTGCATGCATTACAAAATCGGTGTGGAAAGCAAGTCAATACGCAGAATTGCTTTGAAAACTATAAAGTGCTAGAAAATTGGCATATTTTGTCATATTGTCTTTAGATTATACTTTCTTTGTATATCTCCAGCAGGAAAGTATCTATTTTAGACCCCAGGATGGCCTTTAAACTCCAAGGGGAAATCTCACTATAAATAAGTGTCACATATATGTAAATAAAGATTCACTAGTAAAAAATTTTTCTATAAACCAAAATAGAAAGCAAAGGGGCAATAACTGTCAGCATAAGTTGTCTACACATCTCAATTCCTTCCCTCTCCCTCCCCTTTTCTTCTTCCCTTCCTCTCTTCCTCCCTTCCTTCCTCCCTTCCCTCCCTCCCTCTTCAAACAATTTCACTTTGTCACTCAGGCTTATTTCTTCCTTCCTTTTTCAAACAATTTTACCCTGTCAACCAGGCTGAAGTGCAGTAGCACAATCTCGGCTCACTGTAACCTCTGCCTTCCAGGTTCAAGTGATCCTCAGGCCTCAGCCTCTCAAGTAGCTGGCACTACAGGTGCTACCTGGCTATTTTTATTTTTTTTTTTGGTATTACTAGTAGAGACAGGGTTTCACTGTGTTGGCCAGGCTGGTCTCGAATTCCTGACCCCACGTGATCCACCTGCCTCAGCTTCCCAAAGGGTTGTTGACATTACAGGCGTGAGTCAGTGCACCTGGTCATCAATTTTTAACAAGATTTTTTTTTTTAGTTTGTAGTAAGAACATTTCTGAAATGGTCATACATGCATGGTAAGAATTCAAGCAGTATAAAAGATCATTTCAGTGGGGAGCGGTGGCTCAAGCCTATAATCCCAGCACTTTGGGAGGCCAAGGTGGGCGGATTGCCTGAGGTCAGGAGTTCAAGACCAGCCTGGCCAACGTGATGAAAGCTCGTCTCTACTAAAAATATGAAAATTAGCCAGGCATGGCGGTGGGCACCTGTTATCCCAGCTACTTGGGAGGCTGAGGCAAGAGAATTGCTGGAACCTGGGAGGCGGAGGTTGCAGTGAGCCAAGATTGCACCACTGCACTCCAGCCTGGGCCATAGAACAAGACTCCATCTCCAAAAAAAAAAAAAATTTTTTCAATAAAAGATTTTCTCCTGACTACTGAACCCTCCCATCCCACACCACCAGAGTCCCAATTTTCCTTTGTGGTAGTTTGGATTACCTATACCTGAAGCAAAACATCATTCCATACTTTTCTCTCTACTTTTTCTGTCTTGCCATTTTTAAAAACCATTTTTGCAATGCTCCAGAGCTGCTGCTTGATGAGCTAAGCAAAATGCTTTGAGCTTCTCCTTGAGGTGAGTCCTCCTTGAGTGACTTTCCTGCCATTAAATCCTAAAGGTTTGTTTATTTAATGCTCCAAATCAACTCTTCAAGGAGAAGCCTAGCAATGGTCTAGCAGCTGAGCATTTCTAAGGGCCAAATTTATTGATAAAGATTTATTATAGAACAAAAACTGAGGCTGTCACTAATCGATTGTAATGAGTCCTACCTGAGATATCTTGTGCTCTCTCATTCTTCCCACACTTATACTGCAATGTCATAGGAACCTCCAGTTTCCATTAGCCTCATTTTGTTCTGCTCGGCTCAAACCTATTCCTGAAAGTACTTTCAGAAGCATCCTAACTTCCTCAGGCCTTACTTCCTTCCACCAAATGAACTCTACATCAAGCCTATCATCTATCTTTCCAACTCCTATAGGTGGCTGAGCCCAGTGAAACATTGTCACTCAACTGCAGATTGCCATTACAAATTCCTGGTTTCCAGTATGCCACCTGTCAATCTTTTCCCTACAGTATTACTTAGAAAATAAGTAATACTGGCTGGCTGTCATAACAACCATGGTTATGCCATCATCATAATTGTGGTAGAAACAATATACTCCATTTCTTTTTTCCATAGTAGTTGAAAGATAGGGCATCCCATGACACAGATTCCTTCTATTTTGTTATTCCACCTTCCCCAGTGAATGACTCTCATTTGGCCCATAGAAGGTCCATTGCTTTGTCCACATCCCAGGCAGCAGGATGGAGGAAGAGAGGAAATGAGCTGCTTGCTCCCTTTTTAAGGGTGCCATCTGGAAGTTGCACTTATCACCTGTGCTCACATCCCACTGGCCAGAATTTACTCATATGGCCACACTCAACTGCAAGGGTAGCTGAGAGTCTTAAAAAAATAAAATCAGTATTTAAAAAATTGATGTGTAAAATACATACTGAAAAGTACAAAAGTCATAAATATGTAGCTTGTTGAATTTTCACTAATAGAACACACATGCCTAACTAGCAACTGGAAAATCAAACAATCTCCCGAACACCAGAAAACTCCGCAAGCCTTCTAGACTGTATCCTGCTCACACAGGCATTTTATCCTGCTTCTCTGTTCTGACAGCATACTTTCACCTGCTTTTCTACTTATGTAAATGGAATCATACACATGTCATTTGTGTCTAGATTCCTTGGCATGGTGTGTGAGAATCAACTATATGGCTGTATGGCTATGTTCCCAACCCAAAATTCTACTCATTACTCATCATCATAAATTCTTATAAATATTTAAATTCAGTCCTTTTTCTCTCAGCTCTCATTATTCTTTTCCCTCCTTTCCCGTTTCCATCCGTTTCCCATTTCCCTACTTTCCCATTATTCCATCTGAACAAGCATAAGCTAACCCTTTTCATCATAAACGATAACTTAAGCTTCAAAAACAACTCTCGCCATCTTAAGTATGAGAATAAACTAACAACAACAAATAGAATTCCTCTGCATCTGGTAGGAATAAACTAAAAAACAGAATAAAGAAATCAGCCAACTCAAAGGTCAACAATTGGACTTTAATGAATTAATTTTGTTAAAAGTGTTTTGAACAGAAATGCAAGTAAAAACACACACATTAAAAATGAACTAAAACATTCTTGCTCTCCATAAGCACTTCTTAGAATAGCTATGATTAAGTTTAATACATAGAATTTAAAAACCAAGTGACAAATTTTTGTACAGTTAAACTTGAGATACATACACTTATTATCCTAATATTGGATATATTCTCTTGACATTTAATATGTTATTCCTATTGGTAAGTTTGCCTTTTTAAAGTTTTCCTAGGAGAAAGTATAAGAAAAAAGTATCTAGATTACCTACCATTTTTGAACATTACAGGAAATAGCAGTTTTGAGATAGCTCAATTTTGAAAAACAATGACAAAATGCTGGAGTGTGAATTTAATTTTCAGGATCTCTTTTTTGAAAAGGATTTTTTTCATTTTGTTTAATAAAAAATAAGTATATGAAAAATAATTTTATCTTGGCGTTGGCAGGCTGAGATCTATGGTGCTCACAAATTCAGTACACAAGAGTGTCTGCTTTAAGAGAGCAACTCTAACAGGTAACATGAAAGAGAGAAGCCAGCTGTGGGACATCCCAGTTAATCCCTCAGGTTTTACTAGCACACCTCTGAAAAGAGGTAGACATCCTAAATTCACAGACATTAAACAATAATCACTTTCCTTACATCTATATAAAACGTGCTTACCTCTCTGACAGCTTCAGTCTTAACTGCAAGGGAAGGGTATTAGGGGAACCCTATTATAGGTGCCCCAACTACATGTTAGTACCACAAAACAGCCATTAACATTTCTTAGGAGTGTTATTGGCACTGTGAATAGGACAATTCTTAGTATGTGGGACTACCCCGACACTGCAGAACATTTAGCATTTTTGGCCACTCACTAAAAATCAGCAGTTTTTAAGGTCACTATGACAATCAAATTGACCCTTGATGAGAACCACTGAGCTAGGTGCTTCAAGATTAATATCTATTAACTTTATGACTTCCACAGAAAGTAACTGCATCATTATCTTCAGTAACAATGACTGAAGAGGTACATATTTTTTTTAAACATTGTAATTAAATATTATTTTGGAAAGATAAGCTGACTTCTTCAAACTATAGTAATCTGAAAGATTAGATGCACAAAGTGCAATACTTATTCATCCCCAAATGCACACATACATTTACAGGAAAATGTTTATGTTCTATAGGCATGTATTATTATCCCATTTATCTTTGGTAAAAAAAAAATATGTTCATCTATTACAATAAGACAAAAACCATGTAGATGTTCTCGATAAGTTCCCTCATATTGATGCTCCTGGAAACTGCTGCTGTCTTTGCTCCAAAACTTGCTGATTTAATAGTTGTTGCTGTTTCTGTAAAAATTGCACTACTTCTGGACTTCTTAGCAACGACTTAGAAAGAAAAAAGAAAAAAATTATTAATAGCATTATTCTTATGTGATTAGATTGTTTTCACACTATGAAATTACTCTGATGTATCCCTACACATGATACAATGTTTACAAAAATATGCCTGAATCAAAATCACTTTTAGGTCTGATGTACTGCAATTAAGCTGCAAACTGAAAATAATGTGATGTCATACATCAAAACACTAAAACCTAAAAATAATGGGTGAAGTCTGTTATTGGTGACTTTGGGCACAAAGCAAACGCCTTCTGTGATATGCCAGCAAATATACTCTCTTGAAATATGTAAAAGCAAAGAGCTAAAAGTAGCACTGACCCAGGATTACAGCAAGAAAAAAATGGAGATGAAAGGGGGCCACATGTGAAAATGGCAGCTAAATGCTAGTTTGTACATACGTATAAACTAGTGCTGTATGTCAAGTTTCTCATTCATAAGGCATAGCCAACTAAGTCTTCATAAAGAAATTAAAAATTGTGTGTGTGCATATACATATATATCAGTATATACCAAAATTTCAGAGAAAAGAAACCCCTAATATAACTGCTTTAAAACATCCAATACCTTTCTGTACACTCATCATTTTAAAATATACAACAAATATAACAGACTACGATTAATATATTATAATTAGAGACACAGTGTAACTCTCTTGCCCAGACTGGAGTGCAGTGGCACGAGCACGGTTCACTGCAGTCTTGAACTCCTCGGCTCAAGCATTCATCCAGTCACAGTCTTCTGTAAAATGTTTTTATAATAAGATACTTACATATAAGTTGCAAAAAGATAAACTGAATAATGTGGACATACTATCATTAAATGCTGATTTTAAGATTATATGAATTATATCTTAGTACATTTTCTATTTATTAGTTTTGTTTTAAAATTATCTTAGCTGTTATGATACTGTTAGACATTTTACTATGTGTGATAAATATATTTGTGATAAATAGTAAACATAAAGGTATTGCCGCAAATATATTTATCACAAATACCATTTTATTATTTGTGATAAATATATTCTCGGCAATATCTTTATGTTTAACTCTATTTATATTTAGGATTTATGTTGTGTAAATGTCTTCACATTAAATGTGATGTCTGAGTCAAAATGGATGACTCCTAGTACACAGTGACCAACTGCTTTCTGAAAGTGCTGTACCAATATATAATGCCATTAACTGCATGAGAATCTCCATTTCATGAAACCCTCAACATCACTGCATCATTGTGTGTAATCGTTTAAGTAATTTTCGCTTTTTGTTATTTTTGCTGATATTGAATACCTTTCCATATTATTTAATGGTATTCTGCCTTTTGTTGTTTGTTTCTTTTGCAATGTATTGAAGCCAAAGTTTTTTCCTCATCAAATTATAGGAATTTTTATAATCTTTCTTTACAGTTAAGAGTGAAGCTGTCAAAGAGGTAAGCATATTTTATATGTGTGTGTGTGTATATATATATATATATATATATATATATATATATGGAAATATGGAATATATATATGGAAACTGAGATCATGTTTAATGATTTATAGGGTACTCTGTTGCCTAGGCTGGAGTATAGTGGTATGATCACAACTCATTGCAGCCTCAAACTCCTGGGCTCAAGTAATCCTCCTGTTTCAGCCTCTTGAGTAGCTGAGACTACAGCTATATACCATCACACTCTGCTGATTTTTAATTTTTTTTGTAGAGATGGGGTCTTACTATATTGCCCAGAATAGTCTCAAATTCCCAGCCTCAAGTGATCCTCCCATCTAGCTTCCCAAAGTGTTAGGATTACAGGCATGAACCACCAGGCCCAACCAGGAATATTTTATGTGATAAAATACCAGCCACATTAACCATAGTCTTTTATATTTGTTGTAGATATTTTTGCTCTTTAAACTACAGTACTCATTTTTATGTAGTCAAGTTTATAATCTTTTCTCTAGATTCCATCTATATAAGCTAAACAAAATCTCATTACAGATTGAGGTAAATTTCTGATTCTTTTTTTAAAATTTTCACTCCTTATTAGGAATTTATTTTGATGTATACTGTGATATGAGCTAAAATCTCAAAAATCTCAATAGTTCCATTTATAACAAACAACATTTGTTAACACATTTATAACTGATTTACAAACAGATATTTACCAGTCTTTTTTGATTTAACACTTGTTCTAAAAGAGTAGGTCTTGCAGGACGATCCCCAAAAGATCCTGTTCTCTGTTTAACAATGGAGAGTATGTTATCTGCACTTTCCTGGGATAAATGATAAAAATGCAAATAGATAAACAGTTAATGTTATAATTCACGATTACAAGTATTTCAATGATGTAATGAACAGGTCTTTGCATTTCTTCCATCCTCTTGCCCAGACTCTATGAAGCTTTGGGAAAGTCCTTCATTATCATAAGGCAAGGTATCAGCAGTTAATTTTATGTAACATTCTTCCTCGTTCCCTTTTCTTCCAGATCTTCAACCTGGGTTCTTTAGTCTCTTGATAGGTCTCAAAATTGATACTGTGTGAGAGGCAGGCCACTAAGATTGGGGCAGAGTCGCTTGTGACCTATTTTCAATATTACAAAAAATGCCAAGTGAATTGACCATTCTCTTCATATAAAGCTATCTAGGCCAAAACATAATCTGCTTGCCTTTGGATGAAATATATGAACTCAGAGGCAAATCATATACTGCTCAATAAAATACCTAATTGATAGCTTTTTACCCATTTAACAACCAAAACAAATGGGGAAGTAGTAAAATATCATTTAAAGAAGTAATTGATAACCAAAGCTTTCAAAATTTAGAAGTCACTAGAAAAAAAAGATAAACTTGCTTGAAAAAGCACTAGTATAAATATTCTCCTGCCATCTGTACGGACAAAACAGGTAAGTCCTAAAATAATACCATTACCCTGAGATTTCAACACCCCAAAACAAAATCAGCAGTACTTATTACCAAATATGTACCCCCAGTTACCTACAGCATCTTAAATACTTGTAATTTTGCTGGCATAACAAAATATTGTTTAGTTGACTGAAATATTCTGAGTCTTACAAGACTATGCTACAATACCACATCCAAAATTCTTACTAAACAAATATAAAACTATAAATATTTTATCAGAAAGCCATACCTTATACGAATTTAACCAATCTAATATTACAAAAATATTTCATCCCTAGACATTTTAGGCCTCAAAATATAGAAACTGTGAAAAGAAAATTCTAATACTCAGAGGAAACAAAAATAATTTCTTCCTACCCCACCAATCCCTGAGCTGATTTTATTTATGAGATTCTTTCATTTTTATGTGCATGATAATGGAATGCTGAAATTGACTTGATGGTGCAGTACCCTCTGCCCTTACAACCTCACTACAGAGATTCAAAAGGTTAATATCACAAAATATTAGATACTGAATTAGATAGAGAAGCCTGTAGTGAAAATAATCTTTAGTCATCTACTACAGACTTGTACAGACTTTGGAATTCTTTTTCAAAAATTTTTAACGCTTTCTGTCTTACAGAGTTTACCACTTTTGCTGCACTTCATTTGGTTTTTAATAGCTCTAATGTTTTGGTAGAATGTTAGGTAGCTTTACTTAAGCTGAGCTGAAATATATATTCCTTGTGATTTATGCCTAAGAGTTCTAGTTACCTCAGAACTATGCCATATAAGTCTACTGCTTATCTTACATGCTGTTTAGATATTTAATAACAACAATCCCACCAGCGGAGGTCAGTTCATTCATCCTTAGTCCCTTTATGCATTTCTCATATAGCATACTTCTTAGATTTGTGAGGTAGACATTATACACACTTGTTCCTTATTTAACTTTGACTTGTATAAGAAATACTAATTTTAGATACCTTAATTTCTTTAATTTTTTTTAACCTTAATAAATCCTTCATTGGAATAGAGACCTTACTTTCTAACCTTGCTGCTCACAATATAGCAGAAGAGTCAAAATTTATAGGCTCTCAATTTTAACCCACTCCATCGGGGTAGGATCCTCTGCTACTTCCTGATTAGAACACTTCATTTAAAGGCTCCAAACCCAAATCCCATAGCCTGGCATTCAATCCTATAAAAAACTGGCTTCAACTTATCCTTCCAAATTTCTCTGTCATGAATTTTCCACCCAACTATTACATTTTAGCTAGAACAGTCCACTTGCTATCTTCTCAAAAGTGTTTTCTGTATTTCTGCTTCACTTTACCAAAATGTGCTTCTCTTTCCTTTTACCTACCAGAATTCTAGGGAAGCAGTGGAGTAAGGGAGTAAAAGTGAAGGCTCTAGAATAAGGCTGTTTGTGTTTGAGTACAGTATTTGCTGGCTTTTTGACCTAGGCCAAATTCTTTAACCTCTCGGTGCCTCAGTTTCCATATATGTAAAACACAGTACTTATCCCATTGCTGAAGGGTTGTGAGACTCCATTTATAGCTTAACACAGTGCTTGGCACATAAGAAACTCAGCTTATTAAGCATAAACTATTACCTATCCTTTCTGGTTTATATTGAGTCACAGTTCCTCTGCAAAGCCTTTCTGGAGTATCTCAGCCTACAATGATCTATCCTCCTCTGAACTATGGAAAAAGGTCTATATAGTTGGCTCTTATTATATCCTGACTGGCACTGTTATTTGCTTTACACTCACTCAGTTCAACAAAGATAAAGACTTACAGATCTTGCAGTCTCCTCAGAACTGATAAAGTATCCCACAATATAAGACAAATTCGATAGTAAGCTATTATTTGTTGTTTATAGCAATTAATTCTCTTCCCTAAAAAGTTATGTAAATTATTTTAAAATAGTGAAGCTGGATGCAGTGGTGAGTGGCAATCTCAGCTACTTGGAAGGCTGAGGTGGGAGGATCACTTAAGCCCAGGAATTTCAGGCCAGCCTGAGCAATACTGTGAGACCCATCTCTAAAAATTAGATAAGTAAATAAGTAACAAAATAGTAAAATTATTAAGGCTCTTTTTGTGGGAAATACAGAGGGAGATTCTAATTCAGTATCCATTTGTCTTTTATACATTTTCTTCACTGTAGATGTAAATGCTAGGTAGTTTTAAAAAAAAAAGTAAGCAGCCATAGGTATACTTCTTCCTTGAAAATAAGTATTACTAGGCTGGGTGCAGTGGCTCACACCTGTAATCCCAACACTTTGGGAGGCTGAGGTGGGAGGATCATTTGAGGCCAGGAGTTCAAGGCCAGATTGGCCAACATGGTGAAACCACGTTTCTACCAAAACTACAAAAATTAGCCAGGTGTGGTGGTGTGCGTCTGTAGTCCCAGCTACTTGGGAGGCTGAGGCACAAGAATTGCTTGAACCCAGGAGGCAGAGGTTGTAGTGAGCCAAGATCACATCACTGTACTCCAGCCTGGACGACACAGAGTGAGACTCTGTCTCAAAAAAAAAAAAAAAAAAAAAAAAAAAAACAAAAAAAAAAAAAAAAAAGAAATTGAAAAAAAAAAAAAAAAAAAAAAAAAAGAAAGAAAATAAAAGCATTATTTTGCTCTCTCTCTAAAGAATTCTGAAGTGAATGAGCACCTGTGGAACTTACTAAGGAACAAACTTGATCACCTTTACTAACTTTCATTCTTTTTCAGATGTTTATTTCCCTAAATCCCTTTAATCAGAGATTTGGTAAAACATATTATTTTACAAGAATATGGATTGAGGGGGTTTTTTAATTATGATTACAGAAGTCCTGAGCCCATGAATTAGTATGCAAAATTAAACTTACATAATGCATTTTTCTAGGAAGAGTGTTCATTAAGTCATCAGATATTCAAAGAAGTCCTCTTACCCAAAAGATTAAAACTTAATGAAAATAGAAGTCACTCAATCCTAACCAGTATGAATTATGACACATTGGCAACTGTAGATTTTAGATATATTTAGAATATTACTGTTTGTTTTTGAGACAGTCTTGCTCTGTCACCCAGGCTGGAGTGAAGTGGCACAATCATGGCTCACTGCAGCCTCAACCTCTGGGCTCCAGTGATCCTTCCACTTTAGCTGGGACCACCGGCATGTGCCACCATACCTGGCTAATTTTTTAAATTTTTTGTTGAGACGGTGTCTCCCTATGTTACCCAGGTTGGTCTCGAACTTCTGGGCTCAGGTGATCCTCCCTCCTTGGCCTTCCCAAGTTCTGGGATTACAGGCATGAGCCACTGTGCCTGGCCTAGAACATTACATTTGTAAACAATTACAAGGTCTAATATTTTCCTAATGGAGCACTTCAAGTTCAGCCTGAAACTAAGAAATTTGAAGACTTAGAATATATCCTAGGACCCTAATACATCCTAGGACCCTTATAGTTAAAAAAAATTTCTTTTGATCACTTTTTTTTTTTTTTTTTTTTTTTTAAAGAGATAGGGTCTCACTATGTCACCCAGGCTGGAGTGCAGTGATGCTAACAGGCTCACACCAGCCTCAAACCCCTGGTTCTCAAGCAATCCTCCCTCCTCACCTTCCCAAGTAGAGCTGGGTATACAGGCATTTGCTACCATGCCTGGCTTGGATCACTTGTAACAAAATTAAATTTTTCTTTACATTGAGGGATTATATAGCTCACACAAGAAGAAATATGTGCTTATCTGTAGCATACTCAAAGTATACCAGTAACAAGACAATAATAATGGCTACGGTTTATACAATTTTACCAGCTGCTGGACACTGTGTGAACACTATGGAATAGCTCACATATTCACAGCAGCACTATGAATGACACACTATTTTAAAGCCCGTTTTACAGAGTTTAATAACCTATTCAAGCCACACAGCCAGCAAATGATGGAACAGGGATTTGCACCCATAAGTCCAACTCCAGAACATTGGTTTTACCTTCAACTCAGTTCAAATCAAACAATCCAAAAGTTTTTTGATATTTATACCCCATTATCATCCTTTTTTTTTTTACCCCCCTCTTAGGGGTACTAAGAAAAGGGGTAATGAGAACAGGGTACTAAGAACAAAGATACTGAGAACAAGGCATATTAAGTATTGAGGTAATGAGAACATGAGAACAAGGGACTAAACACAGGAGTAATGGGAACAGAGTTGTAAGAAAAGCGTACTAAGTACAGGGATACTGCAGATAGGGCACTGAGAATAGCAGTACTAAAATAGAGTACTAAGAAAAGGGTTAACAGAACAGCACACTAAAAACAAAGTACTAAGTACAGGAGTATTATGAATAGAGGCACGGAGAACCGAATACTGAGAACAGAGTAATTACTTTTGCAGAAGTACCAACTTATCTAGGTTCCTAAGTCTTCTTTAGCGATGACCCATACTGATCATTTACTCTATGTCCTTCCAGGCATATCCGAGATCTATGACAGCTCTGCCGATGTCATATTATTTTTACTGAAATTTCTGCACCTATCACATGGGTGCAACAGAACTGTTACCGCTTTGCACATGTTGGTATAAACTTTAATTTAGGGCAAACACTCTAATTCCCAACCACTTACCCAGTCACTGCAGCCTGACCCATTTGGAAGCGGGTGGGCAGGCCCTGGAGATGGGGTTTGGGTTAAGATTAGGTTTCTTCTTCCACATCCCACCCCCAGGCCTCAGCTAAGTCTGATACCTCGAGTTTGACGTTTCCCGCGCTGCTAGTCGAAGCGGTCCCACTGCAGTTCAGGGCCTGGTCGCTCTTCTTCTTTTTATACTTGTCCTTGTACATCTTGTTTCGGTGTTTCTTGCACATCCACGGCTTGCGCTGCTTGGCCACCTGGCTTGTGGTCTCGCTGCAGCCTTCGTAGGTGCAGGTCTTGCTCATGCTGCCCCCGCCGCTGCCCCGCCTCTGGGCGCCCCCGCTGCTGCCCTCGCCCCCCGAGTGGGTCTCTTCGTCCTCCAGATCCTCCAAACTAGCTGCGCTCTCGCCTCCCCCAGGAGGGTCTGAGGTGTCCAGCAGGTCTGCCTCGTCCTCCCCAGTCTCCTCCTCGCCATCCCCGGCCCCTTCGCACAGGTACCTAACGGGCTTGCCCGACCCGACGCTGCCCCCGGGGGCTGCGGCCTCGTCCTGCCCAGCACAGGGCTGCATCACCAGCAGGGTGAACTGCGAGGCCGCGGCCGCCACCGGGGCTGGCGCCAGGGTGGGAGCCGCAGCCGGGGCTAGGGCCGCGGGGTGGGGCACGCCGCTGGCAGCCCCCGACCCCGTGCCCTCCGCGACATCCTGAGCCTCCGTGCTGCTGGGACCTGGCCGGGGTCCACGACCCCGGGCTTTCAGCACCTGCCAGCCCTAACCGCGCTTGGCAAAACAAACACTCAGAACACGCGAGGGTAAAAGGCGCCGGAGCCGCGAAGGCGCCCCAATTGCGCCTGCGCGACCGCAGCCTGCGCGTCAGCGTGTGGACGCCCGCGGGCTGTCAGGGAGCGCGGCGCCTCTGGGGGCGGGGCTGAGCACACACCCGGCGCGACTGACTGCGCAGCTGCGGCTCCGTCCACTTCCGCCAGCCGCGGGATTCTCAGATGGCTTCTGGGTGGCTGTGTCAAGGTGTAACCTTGCAGTGGTTGGCAAGGCAGCGCTGTTTTACCTGAACCTATTGTATCTAAAACGGTTGAAAGCATTTTCTACTGGAATTCCAGTATGCAAATTAAGATTTTTCCTTAGCAGTCTCATGACTTGTAGTTTAGGATGCTTATTTTACTATTTGTCCCCAAACGGCCTGCAAGGGAGATTTGAAGCTGGGATGTAGTGGTGTCACAACCCGGAGCCACTAGCTCGCAGTCCATGAAGGCAGAGGTGGCTTATTTGAAAATAGTGGAGCAGAGAGGGGTGGGCCACACCTTTGCCAAGTTTTATTTGTATTGAGAGATACCGTTTTTTTCTTTTGGAAACTCATTTGATTTTTAATACTTGCTCTTTGCTGTGGGCGCTAAGTCTTAACGTTTTCCTTAAACACAGTGAAAATCTGTGAAAAGGAATATTGAATGGCAAACGTTTAAAAAAAACAGTGAATGTTCTATCAGTTCTACCAATTGCTGGGCAATAGCTGGTTGTTAAATCTTGGCTTGCCCAAATCCCAGGAGAGAAAATACCCTCCGGTACCCTGAACTGTTAAGTAGATGTTCTTTTTCCCTTCATCCTAGTCTTTTGCCTAGTCAGATTTCCCATCCCAGCTACTGGAAAGCAGTGACTTCATTAAACAAACTATAAATCCATTCACAGTAAGATGTTTGGGTGCTGACGTAGGTAGATGTTATGTTTTTGTTTTTGTTTTTGTTTTGAGACAGAGCCTCTGTTGCCAAGCTGGAGTGCAGTCGTGTGATCTCGGTTCACTGCAACCTCTGCCTTCCAGGTCCAAATGATTCTCCTGCCTCAGCCTCCTGAGTAGTTGGGATTACAGGCTTGCGCCACCACGCCCAGCTAATTTTTGTATTTTTAGCATAGACAGGGTTTCACCTTGTTGGCCAGGATGGTCTCGATCTCTTGATCTCGTGATCCGCCTGCCTCAGCCTCCCAAAGTGCTGGGATTACAGGCATGAGCCACTGCGTCCCGCCTGGTCAGCTATATTTTAAAGAGAGGCACGTGGAATTAGAGCAACCTGGGTAGTGCTGTCCCTGTGACCACAGCAAGTTTGTAACAGCCTCTCCAGCCTCAGTTTCCTCATTAGTAAAATCTGGCAGCAGGTGGTGGTATGCTAGGGCCAACTGATGATACCTGGTTGCTTAAATTTCAGGAATATAATTAGTAGAAAAATTAAACACTGCTATTATTAAAAATCATACTATATAAACTTACAAGATTATATTAAAAACAAAGGTTACAAACCTCAAAACTCTTCATTTTCTAATTAATTTATTATGTTTTACCATTATCTATGCTCTTAAGATTATTTATATCTACTGTATCTGTATGTGTAAATATTATTTAGTGGTGTGTTACTGCAGATTTTACCACCTCTGCCCTCAGTATGTCATGTTGATTGCTCGAAATCAGCCACGATTAGAGTATTTACATCAGGGAAATTATCAAATTCGACAAAGCAGGTTTACACTTATTGTAGAGTGTCTGTACTTAAGAAAGTGATAGTGAAAATGTTAATGAAGATTAAATTTAAGGCTGTGCTTGGTAGCTCACCCCTGTAATTCCAGCAGTTTAGGAGGCTGAGGCAGGCAGATCGTGAGGTCAGGAGTTTGAGACCAGCCTGACCAACATGGTGAAACCCTGTCTCTACTAAAAATACAAAAATCATCCAGGTGTGGTGGGCATACCTGTAATCTCAGCTAATCAGTAGGATGAGGCATGAGAATCGCCTGAACCCAGGAGGAAGATATTGAAGTGAGCTGAGACTATGCCACTGCACTCCAGCTTGGGCAACAGAGTAAGACTCCATCTTAAAAAAAAAAAAAAGAAAAAAAAAATTAAACTTAAAATATATTCTATCTGCAACTGTCACATTGTGAATATCCAACCCCCTCCTATTGAGGAAATATTTGAAAACTAAAAGCTATCATATGATTCAGCAAAGAAGTTGCTTATATCATTGAACAAGTAAAGATCCTACATACATCTTCATTGTTTCACTTTTTTTTTCCCAATATAAACAAAAATAACTGCCAACGTTATGACATAAGTACACTTTATGTCCTTGCTGTGGTCAACAAAAATAAAAATAAAAAGAACAAAAAATTCACTTTACTTCTTTACTGAATTGAACAGAAACCAAGCATTTATTCCTTTTTTTAATGAAAAAGGTATAACTTTATTCACAAATAATAGTTTTTTGTTTCAACCTTTATTTTAAGCTCTATTTAGTTTTTGTTTCAACTTTTATTTTAAGCTCAGGGATACATGTTCAAGATATGCAGGTTTGATACATAGATAAAAACATATGCCATAGTAGTTTACTATACAGATCATCCCATCTCTTAAATATTAAGCCCAGCATTCATCAGCTATTCCTCCTGATGCTCTCCCTCCCACATACCCCCCTTCAACAGGCCCTAGTGTGTGTTGTTCCCCATTGTGTTCATGTATTCTTATCATTCAGCTGCCACTTATCAGTGAGAACATGGGGCATTTGTTTTTCTGTTTCTGTGTTAGCTGGCTGAGGATAATGGCTTCCAACTTCATCCATGTCACTGCAAAGGCATGATATCATTCCTTTTTATGGCTGCATAGTATTCCATGGTGTATATGTATCATATTTTCTTTATCCAGTCTATTATTAATGGGCATTTAGGTTGATTCCATGTTTTTGCTATTGTGAAAGTCAAGCATTTATCTTTTGTGTGTGTGTGTGAGTTGGAGTTTCACTCTTGTTGCCCAGACTGAAATGCAGCCCCTGAGCTGCATGGTCTTGGCTTACTGCAACCTCTGCCTCCTGGGTTCAAGTGATTCTTTTGCCTCAGCCTCCTGAGTAGCTGGGATTACAGGTGCCTGCCACCACGCCCAGCTAATTTTTGAATTTCTAGTAGAGACAGGGTTTCACCATGTTGGCCAGGCTGGTCTTGAACTCCTGACTTCAAGCAATCTGCCTAGCTCAGCCTCCCAAAGTGCTGGGATTACAGGCGTGAGCCACCTCGCCCAACTGCATTTATTCTTATTTTGAATTTGGGACATTATTTTTGGTGAATTCATGAAAAATGATAGTGATTTTCATAAGAAATAGTAAGTCATATTGAAGTTATGATGTATAGAATTTACAATATTGAGTATTGTATATTTTATCAATCATGTGAATTGTGTGCTAACATTCCTTATCTCAGGTAGAGACACACATGAAACCACAGAATTGGCATAAAGATTATTTTAAGCCAAAGACGTTGAGATTCAATTGATACAGAAAGAAGCCTTCTCAGAGCTTCCCTTACCTGACTAAAAGCTGAAACTTCTGATAAATGAAGACTATCATATATCCCCTCTTGGGGAAAGCTTCTACTCCCAGGAGAGAGACCAAGAGTAAATCTACCATAAATACCCCACTCCAAGGGAATTTCATGACCTGAATTCAGAAAACCTACATAAACATATATTATCACAAAATGTCTTATTTCTCCTTTGTTCTCCCAAAAACACATTTGTTTTTCCTAAAGGAACCTATTTGTTCATCCCATGGGAACTTTTACTGTCTCTTCCCTTTACTAACTAATTTAGGTATATAAGCCTCAAATTCTAACCATCTGTTTGAGTAACTCATCTCTGAGAACTACATGTAGTTCTTGTATATAAACTCGTTTATTTTCCTAATCTATCTTTTTAAGTTCAATTTACAGGTTCCCAGGCAAGAAACCTAAACAGGTAGACGAAAAGTTTTGTTTCATTTCCAGCCATCAGTTAACTGGTTAAAAAAAATTTTTAGATACTAAATAATACTCAGAGCAGTATTATTTAAGACTTAATACAAATTTCTGTTATGGTGTTCAATAAGTGATAGTAAGCTTAAAAAAATAAACCTATCTGTCTTTTTTTGAGGTATGATTTTGCTGTGGTTTGAACATGTCTCTCAAAAGTTCATGAGGGCTAAGCACCTCTTAAAGGCCCCACTTTTTTACTTTTACAGTTGCCATTGCCATTGTAATTAAGAAGTGGGGCCTTTAAGAGGTGCTTAGCCCACATGAACGGATTAATGCAATTATCAAGTGAATGGCTTAGTTATCACAGGAGTGATAAACAGATAAATTCAGCCTCTTTTACTCTCTATGCTTGCTTCTTCCTTCTGCCCCCTGCCCTTCCACTGTGGTATTACCCTGATCAGATGCCGGGGCTCTGCTCTTGGACTTTACAGCCACCAGAACTGTGAGCCACGTAAACTTCTGTTCTTGGTAAATTACCCAGTGTGAGGTATTCTGTTGTAAGTATACACCACGTATGGCAAGTATACAGTTTAAATATTTTTAGTAAATTTGTAGGGTTGCAATCATTTTTACAAAAAAAGTTTTAGAACATTTCCATCTCTCCACAAAAGACACTTCTTATCCATTCTCAGTCAATCCCTGCTCCTACTTCTAGCCCCAGGAATCCACTAATCTTTGTTTCTATAGATATGCCTTTTCTAGACATTTTGTTGGGAGCAATGAACCCATACGGATCTACAGCAGCCTCAGTTCTTGCCTCCTCAAAGGAAGAATTTGACTGAGGGGCCTAAGGCAGAGTGAGACACACGAGTGAAAAGTTTTTGAGCAGGAGTGAAAGTTTATTTAAAAGCTTTAGAGCAGGAACAAAAAGAAGTGAAGAACACTTGGAAGAAGGCCCACTGGTGACTTGAGAGATCTAGTGCATGGTTTGACCTTTGACTTGGGGTTTTATTTGCAGGCATGCTTCCAGAGAGTTGTGACCCTTCTCCCCTGATTCTTCCCTTGGGGTGGGCTGTCCGAATGCACAGTGGCCCGCCAGCGCTTGGGGAGGGGCTGCATGCGCAGTGTGTTTACCAAAATTGTGCACATGTTCACTTGAGTGAGTATCATACTTACCAGTTGAGTATTTCTAGAGGAAGGTCATATTTCAGTTAAACTCTGCCATTTTGCCTCTTAGTGTGCATGCTTGAGCCACTCACCCAACTTCTGGGATCTTGTTGGGAAGCTGATAATCACCAATTTTAGGTGTTTCTATCTACTGGGAGACTTTCTTTCCCTGGCGCTGGCTGTCACAAATTATTATTTTAGAGAAGCAATTTAACAACTGTCTGACCATGATCTGATGGTTGCCTAACATTCCTCCTAAGGGGAACACTCTTCTGCCCTGTTCATGTCTGACTAAGTACCTATTGTAACAGTTTCATATCAGTGTAATCATATATGGTCTTTTGCACCTGGCTTCTTTTACTTAGCAAAATGCTTTTGAAATTCATTTACTTTGTTTCTTATATCAGTAGTTTGTTCCTTTCTGTTGCTGAATATTATCTCATTATATTGCTGATCCATCTACCAGACAATGGACATTTGGATTGTTTTATGATTTTTGGCTATTACAAATAATAGCAATAGATTTAGTGCTTAGCACATCATAGGCCTCAAAAGTATTCTCTGAATGAATCTATTAACAAATAAAAGAGTCAGGTTAAGGGAAGGAGCTTGAGTGAATGCAGGACTTTTGGGTTCTAAGCCTGGCTTTGATCCTAAGCGTCAGTGAAACTGATCAAGCAGGGACCAGGAATCTCTGAACTTAAGACTTCCCCCCTACCCTCTGAGGGTTTGATAAGGAGTCTAGAAAATAAGCTGACCGCACGCAGATAAACAGGAGAAAGATATACATATTTGTTACTTGCACAGGGGCATAACAGAAAAGTGAATACTCCCAAACCCAGTGAGATCTAGAAGCTTATATACCTTCTTCACAGGGGAGAGTGAAGTGGGGATGTAGGTAACTCAGGGGACAGTAAATAATTTCTGGGGAAAAAATGAGCCTTTAGAAGAAATAGATGACAGTTTGTGACAAATGTTGTCTGGATATGGTGCTGACTTCTAGTCTTCCCCTCCTGTGATAAGAGTTAATCTTCCCTAGTTGATAAACCTCCCAGTGATGGGATTGGTGACAAGTGAGTTCCTTTTGGTGGATCTCTCTTAGGGAGATAAGGGGGGCTCAGAGAATGCTTCTGTCTATACCCAATGTCCCCCGAGTAGCCTCACTTCAAAGTAGTCAGTATACCTAGGTAACATGGGGTGGCCTTTCCTGAACCTCCTTAATGATGAAGTTGGTCTGAAGGATCTGTAAGCTCTTTCCTAAGTTTAGAATGTAATATACTTTAATGATTTTTTATGTGCCTGTCACTTGGGATTTTGATTTAATGGGTCTGGCATGGGGCCAAGGCATCCATATTATTAAAAAGCTCTCCAGGTAATTCTAATATGCAACCAGAGTTGAGAATCACTGAATTATCTATAATATACTAAGAAGTAATCTAGTAGACTTAGATGTACAAACAGATATCCTAGCTCAGGGATTCATAAACATAGTGTATTTGTCACCAACCAGTAAGATTTTGCACATATAGTGTATTTTAAGTAGTAGAAACTCAGCTTATTGTCAAAGCCAAATTTGAAGACCCACTACTAAAGACAGGCATTGTGTGAATTCTGCATGGGGTTCCTCATCTCCTCACTAATCCTCATATTTCCCTATAGCCAGGAACATTCCTTATTTTGTTTTTGAAAATGATGCTTATCAATTACCAAGGGCGTAGCCTTTTTTTTTTTTTTTTTTTTTTTTTTTT
>NW_016107423.1:4988362-4998603 GCF_001604975.1 Cebus imitator | reverse complement strand
GACGGGATTTCACCATGTTGGCCAGGATGGTCTTAATCTCTTGACCTGGTGATCCACCTGCCTTGGCCTCCCAAAGTGTTGGGATATAGACATGAGCCACCGCGCCTGGCCAAGAGTAGTCTCAAGTGGAAAACAGTGAGATGAAGAAGTCCATATTCTCTTTTGATAATCTGATTTATCTGGGCTTTTTTCATGGTGAGGAAGCAAGACCTATTAAAGGGGCCTTAAGCTCTGGAGGTCAGGATGGGGCATTGCAGTGAGTGGACAGAATGGCATCAGAAACGAGGCAGGTCTAGGGACCAGCTGGCCTCCCTAGCTCTCTTTCTTTCAAGTCGTCTACTTTTTTTCTGGACAGTTTTCCTCTGTCTACCAGCTTTCTTCAGATCCTTCATAACTTGGGCTTGTATGTGGCTTTCTGGTTGGTCTCTGTTTGATCTGCAGATGAACTTTGCTTGCTTTCCCCTGTTTTTTTCTGTGCTAGGGGTTGAGGCAGGCAGGACTGAGCCATACCAGAACTCCCATGGTCTCTGGATTCCGATTGGGTTTGACTAATGAGTGGGCCACTAGAGCAAGGGGAAAGTGAGATTAGGATACTTCCTTCCCTCTGCTTCTCTGCTCTACTTTGCCTCTCTGGCAGTCTCTACATCCCTCCAAGGCTGCAGCTCCTGCTGTGGGGCCCTATTCCACATTTCTAGATCTCACTGAGCTCCAGTAACCCTATTTCTGCCTCTGTTCCTTCATGCCCAGGTAGTAATGGCTTCCTGCTGCTGCTACTTTCTAGATGGCTTTACCATCCTTTGTGTGTTCTCTTAACCCTGCTTACATTTCTGCAAATAGTCTTGGTTAAAGTCTCTTTCTTTGAACCATCTGTGTCTTCTGTTTCCTACTGGGACTTTAAAATATAGTGGCCGTCAATGGGATTCATGTTCTTCAGTTCCTTAGGACCTTTCTTTCTTAATTCTCACTGCTCACTGGTTCCATTTCTCCAGGATTTCCATTTCAGACTCCAGATATTGAGACTTTGTTTTGCCTCACTTGTTCTTCTTATTGCTGGGTTGGTTGGAGCTCATGGGAAAGCCATGGATGGTCTACACCTGGGTAAGGTGCCCATTTTTGATTCAGTCACTGGTTGGAGGAGGAAACCTTTTGTATAGAACATGGTTGCTACAGGGGCTGCGGCAGTGCAGTGTCCCCTTAAAGGGCGAGGCAGTCTGGTAGGGACCAATCGATTTCAATCTACTGCTTTAATTCTGCTTTCTCAACATTCATGTAATTTAACCCTGAGTTGAGCTTCTGCCTTTGGTAAAGAAAATGATATATGGTGAATTTTTATTTAATGTTAATAAAAGTTAAGAATTATTTTCTAGAACCAAAGGGCTATCTCTTGTCTCCTCTCTTTCCAACTGTATACTCCATTTTCCCTTTTCTAGCTTATTTTGTTTTGTTTTGTTTTTGTCTTCATAAAACAGCTTTATGGTTTCCTGAGAAGTAATTTATGCTGTGAGTTGGGGGCTGAGGAAAGGAATCATTCATTCTAATTTTCTTTGGCCAATCACCTTTTTTTCAATCCTTTTCCAATCACTTATGAAACTTACTGTCCACAGAATAACAATTCTCACCAAAACAGAACTTTACCATTGTGATTACAGCATAAGAATCACAATGAAGAGTTCTGATATGAGAAATTTGTTTATGACAATCTGTATTACATGTTATATCATATATTCATATTTTATTTAATTAAAATTTATTTAAAAGAAAACCAACTCATCTTTTGCTTCCAGAAAAGTGAGAAGAATATTAGGAAAATAAAAATAAACATTTTTGAGCCTCTATTTATGTTTCTTGCATTCCTCAGTTCATAGATAATGCATGAACAAAAAAGAGACTGTGCTCAGATTTTCAGAAATAGTGTTCTGATTTTGTTTAGAACAGCCAGGAGATGACCTCCTTTGAAAGAAGATTCCAAAGAATTGTTGGTTACATAACACTTTTATATTTATTTCATCCTGTAAGAGTGAAGTAGTTTTAGGGGCTTACATATTCCTAGTCATCCCTCATATGTTCACTTCAGTCAGCGGCTTAATGCCTATTTTTTGATATTTTATATCCCAAATCATCCTTGAATCTGGCCTAACACAGATGTCACAAGATGTATTGCCCATATGTTAATACAACAAAGGATAGCAGAGAAATATCCCCAAGCATGACCTTCTTCAGTTCCTTCCAAGAATAGTTATTTTATCAACACATGTGTGTTAGTCTGTTTTGTGATGCTATAATAGAATACCTGAGGCTGGCTAATTTATAAAGTAAAGAGATTTATTTAGCTCCCAAAAAGCATGCCACCAGCATCTGCTTGGCTTCAGGTGAAGGCCAGACACGGTGGAGGTCAAAATACAGTGGAGAAGGTCACAGGGAAAGTGGTCACATATGAAGAGAGAACCAAACAGGAGGAGAAACCTCACGTTACAACAGCCAGCTTTCATGGGAACTAATCTACAGTATTCCAAAAAGAACTATTCCAGTCTTGACAGAGCAAAAGCTTAATGCCTTGAGAATGGCACTGAGCCATTCATGAAGGATCTGCTCCCATGACCCAAACACCTCCCACTAATCCCCATCATCCAACATTGCCGGCTCAAATTTCCACGAGTCTTGGTGGGGACAAACCATCTCCAAGCCATAGTAATATGGCATATATTCCTAATAATTGTGATGTTATCAGATACTTACACACCAAGCTGGCTCCTCATTTGAACATGAGTAGGGAAATTTATTTTAAAAACTATTTTTTAGTAATCTAGATAAGTCTTGTCCCAAACAAATAGTGTGACTGGAAGGGCAATGAGAAGCAGTCCTTGATTCACGTATAAACATAGAGCTGGAAACTGGATCCATTTGCTGTGGCAGCCAAAGTCTGGGTCTGGTTGAGAAGCAGGTGACCCCCTCATCCTTCTTGCTATATGTAGAGATGGTGGGGGATAGAATTTTTGTTTTTTTTTTTTTGTAAACCTTGTTAAATTGTTGGTTTAACTAAATTGCTTATTTAGTAAGATGCTCCTGTTTTGATTAAGATTAACTGTAATGAGGCATTAAACTCTATCAGTTTATAGCAACATTAATTTTTCCAAACATGGGAGATTAACAGAAATGTGAGTAGGTTACTTTACCAAAGGCCCATTATAGTTAGGCAAAAAAGGCCTCTAGTGAAAGAGTAAAGATGATAACTTTGACAGCCCAATATATAAAGTGGTATTTGTTCTGGGCCATCCCAATCTGGGAGACCTGTGCCCTAACTATATATTAGACCAGTCTTGCCATTATACCTTCATCAAGGGACTCTGAGAAGATTTCAAGAGATAAAGCAATAGAACAGGGAGCCAGGAAAAGATACATAACCATGTGAAACATAAAATATGCAATTTACCTACAGATGTGCTTCTTGCTTGTAGTACTGCTATATTTGTGTTTACAAGCATAAACATGCTGGTAAATTCTATTTTGCACAATTTCCATCAGAAAAGGAAAGAAATACATGGTACATTATGTATTTACGTATTTTTGTTGTATGTCCTATATTCCTAACAGGAGAGGACTTCTTTTTGAATAAGCATTGACGAGAAACAAATCTTGTACTTGCAATTTTACACATTCAGTGACTAGAATAATTTTCTTTTTTCTGTTTCTTTCTTTTTTTTTTTTTTTTTTGAGACAGGGTCTAGCTCTGTTGCCCAGGCTGGAGTGCAGTGGTGTAATCTCTGCTAACTGCAGCCTTGACCTCTAGCTCAAGTGATCCTCTACGTCAGCCTTCCAAGTAGCTGGGACCACAGGCACATGCCATCATGCCCTGCTAATTTTTTGTATATATGTATTTTTTGTTTTGAGATGGACTCTTGCTCTGTCACCCATGCCAGAGTGCAGTGATGCCTGGTCTTGGACTCCTGACCTCAGATGATCCACCCACCTCAGCCTTCCAAAGTGCTAGGATTACAGGCATGAGCCACTATGCCTGGCCTTGATGTGATTTTTCAAACAAGGTGAAAAACAGGATACCCTCTCTTTTATGTATACTTACCACTGCTTTTTTATTAACTACAGCTGATCCTTGTAAAACAGGGGTTTGAACTATGCAGGTCCACTTATGCATGGATTTTCTTCTGATTCTGCCACTCCTGAGATAGCAAGACCAACCTCTTCTCTTTGTTCTCTTCAGCCTACTGAATGTGGAGACAAGAAGAATGAAAACCTTTATGAAGATCCACTTAATGAATAGTAAATAAATTTTGTATTCCTTATGATTCTCTTAATAACTTACTTTACTGTAAGTAAATAATTGAATCATGGAGGCAGTTTCCCCGATACTGTCCTCTTGGTAGTGAATAAGTCTCATGAGATCTGATGCTTTTATAAGGGGTTTCCCTTTTTGCTTGGCTCTCATTTTCCCTTCTCTGCTGCCATATAAGATGTGACTTTCACCTTCTGCCATGATTGTGAGGCCTCCCCAGCCACGTGGAACTGTGAGTCCACTAAGCCTCCTTCCTTTAGAAATTACCCAGTCTCAGGTATATCTTTATTAGTAGCATGAGAACAGACTAATAACAGTTTCAAAATGTAATTATTATAACATATATATCTTATCATAGTACTTTCAACTTAAATCTATGCTAATAATATGAAATATTTGAAAACAATATCTTGTATTAAAATTTAACAAGGTGTCTGTTTCCTAGGTCTATGCTTCAATATTGTACAGAGTCTATGAAAGTTAGCTTACAATCTCCTGTTACTGGTTTGCAATTGATTTTGAAGACATTTGCAGTAAGCATTTTGAAACCATCCTCAGCTATATGTGTAGTAGGAATGCTGCCATAATTTAGATTATTTTCAAACAAGTGGGTGAGAAAGTCTTAGCTGGATCCCAGATCTTTTTATTACAACTGATTAAATCATACATTATCCTCAAGTCCAATTAAGTTGTTTTTTTTTTTTTCTGTTTATGTGAGAGGCACCATACTGAAATCAATTAACTTTTCTTGAAAATGCTGGCAAAGATATTACACATCTGTTTAAAACCACTCAATCTGGTATTGTAAAATGTTAATGGATCTTTAAACCTAATCATCACAGCATCCAAATGAGAGCAATCTATTTCTGAGTCAGTATCTTTTAACCTACCCTTATGTTAAATAGATTATGTGGCAAAGCTGAAAACTATAAAAATTCTCATTGAGCAAGTGCAATGGATTGAATGTTTATGTGCCCCTAAAATTTAAATGTTAAAATCTTAACACCCCTGGTGATGGTATTAGGAGGTGGGTCCTTTGGGAGTGATTAGACCATGAGGGCAGAGCCCTCATGAATGTGATTAGTGCCCTTATAAAAGAGCCTCCAGGGAGATTCTTCACCCCTTCTGCCATGAGGGGACACAGCAAAAAGGCAACTGTCTATGAATCTGGAATAGGGCCCTAACCAGACACAGAATCTGCTAGCCTCTTGATCTTGGACTTCCCACTCTCTAGAACAGTGAAAAATAAATATTTGTTGTTTTTACGAGTTGCCTAGTCTGTGGTATTCTGTTCTAGTAGCCTGAAAAGACTAATCCGGCAGGCTTATTTAAAAAATATTATATCTGTTGATTAAGTCATGAGAATTCCCTATACTATAATGAGATTAAGGTCCTTTCCTTAAAATGTAAGAAGGACCTCATTTGCACTGTATCTCTACCTTTGCACTGGAGAGACAGGACTCTGCCCTCCTTAGCATTAGTTGTGGGAGAAAACCTGACATCTGCTACCTCCTTATGTGAAGAAATATAAAGTATAAGCAACACATGTGATTCTTGCCAAAAATTTTTGATGTGAACCTAATGAAGCCTATAGAGCTCATTTTGTATTTATAGGGAAGAGAGGGAGGAATAAGTTAAATGGCACTGTGAAGAGACAGAAAAATCTAGAATGTGGGAATTCTAAAGGACAACCAGCTTAGCAGAAAAAGGTGAATTTTAAAAAAATTATATTAAAAAATAGGGTCAAGAAATTTTCTAGCTTAAAACAGAGTCATGATGCACAAATGTAATAAAAGGTATTTTGGGGACAGTTGGAGACACTTGAAAATGAACTATTAGATGACATTAAATAGTGATTCTGAATTTTGTTTTACTCATGATACAAAAGCATTTAATAAATGACACATCAGTATAGAAAAACACATCACTTGTAGCTTGTCTTTTAAAAGCAAGATAGCCAAGTGAAAAGTCAGTACAGATTCTTATTTTTATTTAAAAAAATCAAAGGAACATGTTGAGAATTGAGCTGCTATGATTTTCTTTTTTTCAGAGATGACATACATGTTCTCTGATAAGTAATATTCTACCACACACTCGCACTAAACCAAAGCAGACAGATGACTAGTAAGAATGTTTACATCTCTTCCTCCTGCTGAGCTAGATCGGCAGTGGAACATTGTCTCCATGGGAGAGATTTTGACAGGAAGAAATAGCAGAGTCCCTACCTAACCCTGAGAACCCAGGAAACTTGTTTATAGAGAAAGGATTTTCAGTAAACATGCAAACACACCAACATGCTATAAGTACAGGATACTTTTTAGTGTATTTCTAGCATACAGCATGCATTCATAGGTGCCCAGCAAAATAGGAATGAATGCCAGTGTAGGAAGCATTTTTGCCTTCATGACATTCACTAAAAAGCACATGGCATATAATACTTTAATCAAGTGGGTAATCATGGAAGGTAATCATGGAACTTCCAAAATCATATCCACTAGGTTAGCCTGAGAATTCATCTATACAAATATTTGTCAAAAATAACACTTCAAATAGACTTCTGAAAATAGCGGGACTACATCAGGACTGGCAGAAGACATAGTCATACAAGGACTGCAAATGTTAAGACCAGGAGTTGTTTTTCACATGTAGCTTTTAGGCCAAGGACATCTCTTTCAGCTGATTCCTCCAGCCAGGACAGGCTGTGATCACAGGAGATTCAAAAATCTCAAGATGGACAGCAGGCTGGAGTAACACCCCAGATAAATATAAAAAAACCCAGTAAGGCTAAAGAACTGAAACTCTGACCCATGTCAAAAAAGAGATGCAAATGCACAAAAAATGTATACAAAGCCTGCTGGGATAAAGAGAGATCATGATGGTGAGTTTTGATACACAAACATGAATACTGGGGTGAGGAAGGGTGGAATGCTTGACATGGGCTTGCTCCTAAGGTGTCTGAGTCAGAAGCACCTGAGAGAGGTACCTACTTGGGGAAGAGAGGAGTATTAGGGTTAATGAATACAAGAAGGTGTTTTGGCTAGGAGCGGTGGCTCATACCTGTAATCCTAGCACTTTGTGAGGCCGAAGCAGGAGGCTCACTTGAGGTCAGGAGTTCAAAACCAGCCTGGCCAACATGGTGAAACCCCATCTCTACTAAAACTACCACAGAATTAGCTGGGTGTGGTGGTCTGTGCCTGTAATCCCAGATACTTGGGAGGCTAAGGCAGGAGAATCGCTTGAACCGGGGAGGCGGAGGTTGCACTGAGCCAAGATTGGGCCACTGCAGTCCAGCCTGGGTGACTGAGTGAGCCTTTGTCTCAAAAAAAAAAAAAAGATGTTTCAGGATAAATAGGTCCAGGAGGGTTTGGTCATTTTGGTTTTTACCCACCATCAATGCTTAACGCGAATGAAGGGTTGCAGAACAGAATCAGTTTTTCTGGGATACATTCTCCTGTCATCATGAGCTGAGCTTATTGGCCTACTGAGCCAGTGACATCGAGAATGATCCCATTCATTGTCTGGAGGTAGGACCTAGTACCGCAGATTATTCTGGGAAGCTGACATAGAAGATGATTTGCACAATGAAGTCTCCACTAAACCACAGCTTAAGTCCAGTTCCTGGCCTTCTTTTTCTGCTCTGTAGCCCAGAAACATTTCTTTAAAAGCCAGAAAATCTGTAAATGTGAGCAGCTTTTGGAGGATGTCACCAATCACTTCATGTTTGTGACACTGTAATGTTGTGAAAGCTGCCATGTTAAAGCTAAGAATTTGCTCTTGCAACTGTTCTTCTATGTACTTTTCTGCCAAAGAAATATATTCATTAAAAATAAGTGTATAGGTAAGTTTATTCTCTTCAGTGTCCTCAAACTCCTGGTAGTAGTTTTCCATGAAATTTCTCTATAATAACTAGAAGTCTTCATCCATGATAATGTCTTCTAAATATCCAATCACAGCATCAGAGGAGAAGGTCACTGTGAAGCTTTCTTCTAAGGTGTCCATGGTTGGTGCCACCGCACCCACCCAAGTGAGCTGGCCCTTTGGATCCCTACGGTATCTAAGGCACAGAGGACAGCTGGGGGAAGACTTGTCGCCCAGGATGCAGCCCACTCCTGAATTTTTTAAGGTATAGTAATAACACTGTGGTTATGTAAGAGAATATCCTTATGTTTAGGAGATTCATGATTAAGAACTCAGAGGTGAAATAGCATGGTCACTGTATTTTACTTTGAAATGTTTTAGCTAAATATACAAACATGTAGGAAGTAATTACAGCAAAATACTTGCAATTGCTGAATGTAGGTGGCAGGCATATGGATGTTCCTTGCCCTAATCCAAGGGTGTCCAATCTTTTGGCTTCCCTGGGCCTCTTTGGAAGAAAAACTGCCTTGGGCCACACACAAAATACACTAACATTAACTATAGCTGATAAGCTAAAAAGAAAATCACAAAAAAACTCATAATATTTTAAGAAAGTTTATGAACTTGTGTTGGGCCGCATTCAAAGGCATACTGCTCCACATGTGGCCCATGGACTGTGGATTGGACAAGCTTGCCCTAATTTTTCAATTTTTCTCTATATTTGAAAATAAATATATTGATATACAAAATATAAATTAAAAATTATAATTTGAATAAAGAAGACCTTTTCAAATATGCTTTAAAGCTATACCTCATCAATCTGCAGTATTTCCAATTATATATATGTTTTTTATTGATCATGTTAAAGATCCATAAAGGCCTATAATATGAGCCAAACCTTTTAAAAATATTTGCTTGGTAAACCATCTTCTTTGGACATGACATTCAAACACTTCATTGACATTTGCAAGATTATGAATAATCTGTTAGTAAAGGGATTATTTTTAAACATTCATTGATGATTATCTCCTTCTCTGAAACTTGGTAATTAAGTTGTTGATGAATAATAAAATGACTTGTTAAAACACCCGGTACCTCTTTTAAAGTTGGCTCTAAACTTACATTATTGGTGCTCCTTCTGTTAAATAAGCAATGATGCTGGAAAAGGAAATTTTTTCCCTTTAATTAATTTTAGGGTTTCAAATATTGACAATTTTTTGTATTCATTGTTAGTAATTTTGAAATTAATCTTTTCTACATAATTTTTCTGTCCTTGCACACTTTATAGACACAAATATTAAAGTCTTATATTTATACTGGTTACTTTTGCCCAGTCATAATCAAGAATATTTGCCTTATGCAACTGATTTCAATATCTTTTACCATCTTCTTAAAGCAGTATTACAATGGGATAGAGAAATTATTTGGTTTGGATTTGTTTTTAGCCTCTTTGTACTAATCTCTTATATAGCTTATAAGACTAATCTTCTTAGAATATTGTATGATGTACCATATTGTATGATATTTTATGTTGTTCTGTAAGAACCAATGAGACCCACTTCCTTTTGCAGAGAATGTTCTTGAATATTCCAGTTACAGTATTACAATTTTTAGTTTTCCTTAAATATCAGAAATATATATACATATCTTTGCCAGTGTGATCAACATGTTCCTTTGTAAAATGTTCACTTACTCTTCATGGGTTCATTGGCTTAATTAGAAAAAAGTGTGTTGGCGGAATGGACATATTGGTGACTGTTCATTTGTGCATAAAAGCTGTAAAACCCAATTTAATATATTTGACTGAATATTTGCCCACATTTAAAATTTATATTTGACATTTTGAGATAAGAGCTAAATGAGGAAACCTGTACATCTACTTACAGTCACCATGAATGCCTCATCGACAAATGCAGATGGATACATGAGTGTCGTGTTGGTGACTCAAATACCACTCTCAGTAGTACCTATAGTGATGTGATTTTTGAAATGAGAAACAACTCCTGATAAAGTTCTGAACATGAACCAAGTACATTCTTTCCTCAGTTTATGGTAGTTATATTCCTGTGAAATTCAATATATAACACCATGCAAA